>NC_030679.2:18592711-18892711 GCF_000004195.4 Xenopus tropicalis | reverse complement strand
AAACCATCTGTCTTCTCTGTCCAAAATAAGCACATAACTGTCCTATGTTTGGCCATTCTCTTACAGAGCAAATTGTTTTGTTTGCCCAATTTTTAAATCTGGGCACTCTTTAGTACACTAGACAGCATAGACCACTTTACTTTTCATGTGCTTTAGTGTAGGGTCTTTAGGGTGCGCCAACTTTTGTCTCAGAGTGTTGCTGGGTTTGAAAAACAAAGGGATGCAATGTTTGTTGGAAGTTCTCCTAAGGTTTTCTGCTGTTCCAGCAACATATGGGGTGACAATGTTGCTTTGCCTGCTATTTTCCTCCATTCGGAATCGGTAGAGTGTCATTCAAGCACATGGCCTGTCAGACCTGATGCATCAATCCCCCAGAGGCTAACTGCAAGCCAACCAACACAAGATACAACATATGAGGAAAGCATCAATTGCAGAATTCCGGCTTCAAAAGCTTTATTAACAACTACAGACCAAACATGTTTCGGGTCCCTTTGAGCCCTTTTTCAATTGTTGTATCTGTAGTCGGCAATAAAGCTTTTGAAGCAGGAATTCTGCAATTGGTGCTCTCCTCATCTGTTGTGTTTTGTTCTTCCACTCTGTGCGTTTGTCTGGTCTTTTTGCCTGACTTTGATTTTGTTTTGATTTAAAAACCCAGTCTGGGTACCCAAACATTTTCAGAGCTTCTTTTAGATGTTTGTATTCCTTCTCTTTAGCCTCTGCATTGGTTGCCACAGTTTCAGCCAGATGATGTAGAGTCCTTATAACACCCAGTTTAAGGTGATCATTGCTGGATCATTAAGCTTCATACTATGATCTGCCTCCTCAGTATCTGGGTTTATATGTTGTTGTCTAAATTCCTGCCTTACCCATCATCTTTATCTTCTGATCTCCTGGGTTAACCTATGCTCTGCCTTATGGGCTTTCACTTGTTTGTCACCTTCCCCAACTCTCTGCCCTGATTTTTTTCTACTTATGTTGCCTTTCAGCTACCATGACTTTCAGCCTTCATTCTTGCCTTGCCCATCACCTGTATTTTCTGACCTCCTGGTTTAACCCTTGGCCTGCCTTATGTGCTTTCTCTTGTTTGCTACCTTCACCAAACTCTGGTTTCTGTGTTTCTGCCTTCCTGCATTCTGCCTTGCCCATCACTTTTATCTTCTGATCTTCTGATTAAAACTTTGGTCTGCCTCACTGAATTTCTTCTGTTTGCCACCTTCCTCAACTCTCTGGTCTGAGGTATGGTCTTGTATTGCCTTCTGCCTGAACCTTCAGCCTGATAATATATCTATGTCATCTCAGTCCTGATCTGTTATATTGACTTGCTTTTTTAATCTGCTGTTTTTTCATCTGGCCATCTTTTTTTGCAAATCACTAAAAAATGTCACACAGTTATTTCTGGTTTTGTTAAACATCTAACGTGCACACCAAGTTACCAAGCACACCAGCTTCTACCTAATAGTCACACTATTTCCTGACGTTATTATTTTTATAACTTATAAATTACAGCAAGTAACATGACACGAGTGACATCACTAAGCACCTTTTAGAGGGATATATTTCACAGGTTATTCATGATTCGTCATGTGTAATTATCCTGTATATTTTGTACATATATAGATATATAACATACACACACACACACAATATTTACGAGCTGGGGGCTTCCAGCACAGTTTATGAAGAGAACTTTGGCAATAGATCATGTTCATATAGCTGTCATCACTTCCACTTACACTCCCTTTATTTTCCTGATTTTGAAGATGGATCCAAAACAATTTTCAATTCAGAAGAGCCAAAGTCTGAAACAATAAATACAAAACTTGCCAAAACACTTTTACTAACCTTTCATTTTATCAGCACTTCTCCTTTTTTATTTATAGTATAATAGGTTTATTACCACCATTGAATGTGACATTGTTTAGGTGGCCATGCCTAGAACATGCATATGCATTTATACCATATGTTCTTAAACTATGCTCTTTCCCTAACGGAGCTATAAGCAGTGAACAGGTTGAGTTTGCAGTCAATATTTCATTGTTGTCAGGCTTTTAAAAAATATTGTTATATACATTATAACATTGCAATGTTACACTAAAGATGACCTTAAACATTAAAACTTTTGAGTTGTAACCCTCTAAAAAAAAACATGTAATCAATACTTCAGTGACACCCTTAAAGCCATGACCCAGTTTCAGTTGGTCGCAATAAATGTGCAGTACAATGATGTTATGATCTTGTTGCTGTTACAACACTTCTAAGAAGATTTCAAAGCCAAGACCTAAATTATTGGCACTAGCCAAGACAATTGCCCCTCACTAATGCAGTCAGCTCTGGACACATAACTGGATAGAAAACAGAAAACAGACAGAGGGAAGAGAGTAAGAATTAGAAAGACATAAAAAGGATACACATGGAGTCACTGTGCAAATGGCTATTTTGGTGGCAAATCGTCATGTTTTTTTAACCCATAATGCATTTTTCCATAAGTCCAACGTATTTAAGGCTGCATGTGGGGTTGCATCCATCAAAACAAATGCAGTTATACCTGTGAGTGGTAGTTAGGACTAATATTTTTATTGGGATTGTATCATTGTGACTCATGGGTACAAATGTGTTGCATTATCACCATGTTCAGGGTGGTGACAGCTCTGTGATTCTGGTTTATCAAACCTTAATTTTATCTATTAAGATTTTCATTCATCTAGGTCAGTGATCCTCAACAAGTGGCTCGTGAGCAACATATTGCTCATCACCCCTCTGATGTTGCTCCCAGTGGCATCAAACTAGGTGCCCATTTTTATATTTCTGGCTTGGTGACAAGTTTTGGAAGCACAGAGCCTCCTGAAGGCTAGCAGGCCACATGAGGCTAAAAAATAGTCAATTTTTGGCATCCCCAAAGGACTTCATACTTGTGTGGCTCACCAACATCTGAGTGTGGTTCACAAGTAAGAAAGATTGGGGATCCCTGATCTAGGTCATGCTATAATAAATCTAGCAGTAAGAACTCAAGTCTAAAGTTTAGTTGCATCAGACTTTCCACTTGTAGATTTTCTTTCTTCTTTGCTTAAAAATGCATGCACATTTGTAGGATAGCTAATGTCTCAAAACAAGCGAGACAGCAGGCACAGTAGCTGCCAGGAGGTCCAGAAATATAATGTTAATCAAAGGGGTTTTTGCCAGAAATATTGTGGATTCAGCAAAAGTTATAACTGAAGATCAGTTTCAATTTACTGTATCATCTTATCCAAGGTTTAGTTTGTGAAAGACACTTGAGGGCGTATTTATTATAGTGTGTGAGCCAACATCACTGGTGATGTTGCCCATAGCAACCAATCAACAACTAGAATTGAATGGTCACCTACAAGTTAGAAAACAAAAGCAAAGATCACCGCTACAGGCAACATCACCGGTGATATTGGTTTACACACTATAATAAATAAACCTGCTTATCCTTACATAATACGGAGGCCCAAGAGAACAAAAGAGTCATTCTAAGGAAGGTTTTTCACACCACCATGTTTGAGCTGCCAGCCAGGCTATGCTTTAGGAGAGTTTTATGGAAGGTTCTGGTCTCCTTTATTAATAATAAAACATTTATTTTAAAGAAATGATTTGGTTATGATTCTTATGTTCAGTAGGTCTGTGTGCTGCTATAAAGCCCAAGCTCAGGTGTAGACTAAGAATTTCATGCTTCAATGAATGTTTGGTCAAGGACTAAAACATGAAGTTACCATTAATGCTTATAGGGCATTTGAACACCCTGTTGAAAAAATACCCAGCAGAGAATTTATTGCTCACAGAAGCTGGAAAAAAACTAGCAGCAGGTATGGCTTCCTGCCGAGCTGTGACTTCCAACTCCCCCTCAGCTGTGTAGCTAAGCAGCTGTGTTACTGGAAGGGAAAGTCCACCAGAGATTCGCCACAGCTTGGTTACAAAACCCAAACAGAGACCTTTCTGATTTCCCCTTTGTGTTTAACAAAACAACAACAGAAATACAGGTTTGGCAGGTGTATTATGTACTGTGAATATCTGAATAAAAAACATTCACCTTTATGTTAACTTTCAGCATGTCCAGTTCCTAGCAGCTTTTTAATTGGTCTTTAGTATTTATTTCTACAGTTTTTTCATTATTTGCATTTCTCATCTACTTCTATCCAACTTTCAAATAGGGGGTCACTGACCCCAGAAGTAAAAAAACTATTGGTCTCATGGGCCATGTTTTTTTTTTTGTTAATTTATATTACTTTTTTCACTATTTAGACCCTCTCCTGTTCATCTTTCATTCTCTCATTCAAACCACTACCTGGTTGCAAGGGTAAATAAGACCCTAGCAACCAGATTGCTGCCTAAATTTCCCACTAGAGACGTGCTGAACAAAATGCTAAATAACTGAAAAAAAAACACATACAAATGAAAAAAACAAAAAGATCAACTGCAAATAGTCTCAGAATATCAATGTCTAAAATGTCAAAGTCTTTGCCTTTAAACCAACACTGGTATTTTAGGAAGAAATGCCTTACATGGCATGTGTAAGTTGAGGTAGTGCCCAATTGTCCGCTCAAGTTTTTAGGGGCATTTATGCAGGGTACAAACTGCAACAAAATGGGTGCACCAATTTTTTTGTACTTTGCATCCTACTGTTTTAGTCTGTTTGAATTCCAATTCAGAGTACATAGACACAATGCCACCATAATGAATACAACACTGCCTGTGTCACACAGAGAGGGGTGAGCAAGTAGAGGCCTATGGCTAATGGTAAGGACAGGGCTGGTCTGCTCTCCAAGGCTACAATGTGCCCCACACTCCAGATTTTTAATTTGTGAGAGCGCCAACAAGACCTCAGACAGAAGTACTGTCTGCTTGAGCACCAATGATTCTCTCTTGTGCCCATTTGTGCTCTTGCCTGTCTGGAGTCTTTGTAAATGAACTATTTTGTGTCTTATACCATAGGCACAACGCATTACACCTGACAGGGGCAAAGCATATGAACCTAATCCTTCCAGTGGTGTGATCTGCCATCTGCAAAATGTTTAAATGGAGCACATTAGCACCTTCGATTGCTTTGTGCTTCTAGATTGTGCCTTCTAAATATGTAGCCCTCCTCCTTTCTCTCCTGCATGCCTTACCGCATACAGAGAAGGTGTAAAATGCAACTTCCAGGGGAGCAAAGATCAAAAACAGGCTTACATTTTATGTCTGCTTTATTTTTGAACATGAGGCAGGTATCCTACATACAGCTAAATACTGGAAGGCACCAAGGTTTTTTGCTCAGGTAAAGGATTTCCCATGTTACTTCTAGTAGAAAATAAAAAGAGAAGGGAAATAGAAAAACCGAGTACCCTCTCCCAGTTAATACTAGCCTGTGATCTAAGGGATAGACCAAGACCACAGACTATGTTTTATTTAACATATGGGAGAATATTTTACAGAAGCTTTTATGAGGTGTATATGGGTCATTTGGGTATATGCACCTTGCTTCACTGTTTTTTGGGTTTTTTTTTTATTTATCTAACATATTTGTTTAAAAAAATACCAACATGATTGATATAGTGATAGAAATAATTCATAACTGAAATTAATTGCTGGCATCAGTAATAAAGTACGGGATGCCAGCTTTGGAGAGCTGTGGGTACAAATGGGAGTGTTATGTGGACGGCTCTGTAATGTCTTCAACAGACAACAAGAAGATGAAAGAAGGGTTTACTGGCTTTTTAAATAGATTAAGCTCTCGGAAATATTTTTTCAAAATCTTATTTTAGATCTGTAAAATATTGAGGAAATAAACACCGTGTTTGTATTTCAGCATCTCAGTTGTTACAGCTCCTGTTTATGTGTTTATTTCTCAGTTCTGCCCTAACAAGACTACTGGTATGCACGCCTATAGTAACTTTCTTTGGGTATTCCCACACGCCTCTGAACATTGTGCCAATAAATGCCTACTGACATGTAAAACATCTAGGCCACAGAGTTCAGCCCCTTCCCCGTGAACTATTAAGCCAAATGTTATGCACATACGCAACAGAATATTTTTGCCAGTCCAGAGAGCAACCTCTTTTATTAACACTATGAAGCCCATCAGTTGCTTCCACTCAGTGTCCAGCCCTTACAGAATAACATATACCAGAATGTTAGTTCCCTTGCTTGATCAGGGTATTTTAGGTCACAGTATAAAATAATGCAATTATGGAAATATGGAAAGAAGACTAGAGGGGTAATTAAAAACTGCTGTGCAATTTCGGACACAAATCACCATGTTTTTCCATAATGCAGAGGTTTTCTTTAACCATAATTCAAGAGTAAATGTCACAATGCTCTGTGATGTGCCTGCCAAAATTGCATGTCCGTTTTGATGCAGAGAAACATATAGTGGGGAGTAAAGTATTTCTGGAGGGCATGTTTAGAAATCTTTCACTGGCTTTATGTTTGGTGTGCTTATGACAGAACCTGCTTTGGAAATCTATGAGCTAGCCTGGTCCAAGGGGGCAATAGCTTCAGGGTTCCCCAGCACTTTATCAGGAGACACTTCATTATTATATTTTTTTAATTATTAGCCTCTGTTTTCTGCTTTTTTCAAGCTTTCAATTAGGGGTCACTGACCCCAGAAATCAGAAAACTATTGCTCTGTGGAGCTACAGATTTACTGTTATTAATACCTTTTATTGTTTATCTTTCTATGCAGTCCTTCGCCTATTTATACCCAAGTCTCTCAACCCCTGCTTGGTTGCAAGGATAAATAAGACCCTAGCAACCAGATAGCTGCTGGAATACAAAACTGGAGAGCAACTGAACAAAAAGCAAAATCATTGAAAACTGACAAAAAATAAAAAAAAATTAGGACCAATTGCCTCAGAATATAAAGTTTACATTGTACTCAAAGTACAAAGTTAATTTGAAGGTGAACTACCCCTTTAATGAATTGTCAATATGTGCTCTTTATTGCATCCATTTTAGAGCACCCGCATCCTTTTAAGAGCACCCTTATATATGTTTATAGATGACCTCTTCTCCTTCCTTAATATTCCATTAGGATAAGAATAACAGCCTTTTCTTACATAACCCCATAAAGCATGACAGAAGCTATAGAAAGCCCTAAAATAAGTATATAATATATATATATAATGATATATATATATATATATATAATGTTCCTAAACAACTAACAAATTATTTACTAAAACCTCTCCATTTGCCCCCAAAATGCTATTTACAAACTTAGTTACAAGTGCAATTCTCCAATAAGAATCAGGCTGCAAAAAGAATTAGCAATGTGTCAGCTATGTCACTAAAGGGGTGGTTCACCTTTAAGTTTTAACTTAACTTTTAAAACGAAGTTTTAACCTAACATTTTGTTGCAATTCTTTTATAATATTTTTATTGATCTTGAGGTTCCAACAGTACAATAATACCGTATTATAAAATCAGAGAAAAGAGAAGTACAAAAAGCATATACATTGTAGCTATTGTCAGTTCTTGCTTACATAATAGTAAAAAAAAAAGTATAAGACAGAAAATGATGTTGAGAGAAAAGAAAAAAAACAATTTTGTCTAAACCCTGTTGATTCCTCGAGAATTTTTCATAATTAACCACTAACCAAAGCAATAATTGCAATAAAGTAATAGAAAGTAGGAAACTAAAAGATAGGATAGGGAGACAAATAGAGTAAAGTAAAGTAAAAAGGAGTAGAGAGAAGATTAGTTCAGTAGCGGTCTCTTTTTTTAAAGAGAAATGATAAAAAGAAAGAACGAGATATCACTGGGTAGGTAGGTATACAGGCATATAAAGAGCAGAAACCAATTAGTTAGTTGGACCTGAGTTGTACACATTCTTCACATTCACATTCAACTTATAAAGCCTATGTTTGAAGGGACTGGGTGGACTGAAAACCATCTGAGTAGGGACTGTCATTCCAATTTGACCATTTAAAATTATATTTATATAGTAGATTATTATTTCTAGTGCAGAAATATTCCAGTCTGTTGGTTTCATTTATCAGGTTAATTAATTCTGTAAAGACCGGAGGGTGTGTTGATTTCCAAGACCTTGCTAGTACTAGTCTAACTGATGCAAGAATATGTGTGACCAGGGTTTTCATGTTCCAGTTGATGTTGTCCAGATCTAAGTTTAACAGAGCTGTTCTTGGTGTGAAAGGTAGAGAAAAATGCAGAATTTCCTGTAACATATCGAAAATGGTTTTCCAGTATGGAGAGAGTTTTGTACAGTCCTACCAGATATGGATAAAAGAACCAATTTGTCCACCGTTTCTCCAACACAGGTTGGAAGCTTAAGTTTTGTTGCAGTTCTAAGCAACTTTTCAATTAGTCTTTATTATTTATAGTTTTATAATTATTTGCCTATTCTTCTGACTCTTTACAGCTTTCAAATGGGTGTCATTGACCCCAGCAGCCAAAAACTATTGTTTTGTAAGGCTGAACAAAGAATGAAATAACTTGTTAATTGAATCCTTGATATTGTTGGACTCTGTTGGACTCTGTAATGTCCAAGAAAGTGATGAAGCTCTATGACACAAGTGGTCTGAGAGCTATGGAGCGATAAAACAACAAATGGAAATGAAAGCTGGCCCATATAATGAGAAAAACAAATATCAATAAAATCATTTAACATCAGATATGGGCACAGTTAATTAATCTTGCTAAAAATATTTAGTTATGACTTTAGATCAAGTGATATCAATATAAAGGGAAAACATATGGGAGCTCCTTAGTCTTCTCACCATTTTTAAAGTTAAAAAAGCATGCTTAATTGCAGAAGCATAAACATAGATAAACATTGTGGGCATTGTAATTATGTTGTTCATTTCCATATGCAGAGATTAACAAATCAAATCCAGTTGGCTAGTGCATTCACTTGCTAAATTGCATCAACAAATAAGAAGCTATGGACGACGAGAGCTTTCTCTTTGAAATAGGCAACTGATGCCTAAAGCTATCAAGCTACACACGCAGAGATAATATTGCCATTACACTAAAGATTTTCTCTAAAATTCAGTGAAACTGCTTAAGCATTAGTAAGAAAAAAACACAATCCATCAGGTTCATAGTCTAACCCACTAGACAGAACTCTGTGTATGGATAGCAATTCTAATGATTTCAGCACTCATTCATTATTCTTTCGGTTTGTTCTTAATGTGGGCGGTCAGTTACGAGACCAAATGTCAACAGTCAAAGGGGCAGGTTAAAAAGATTAGCTATGTGTACATATAGATAGCTTAAAGGGGGCATGTAAGCCTTCCAGAAAATGTTGTCACTCCACTTGGAAGCTCTCTGAACTAGCAAAGACATTTTTTTAATGAGAAGTCTGTTTACTAGCGCTATGTCAGTCATCTTGCTGTTATCTAATATAGGGAGATTAGTGTGGCATTTTTGGCTTATCATTAGAACGCTGTAATTAAACACAAGAGGAGCAAACATGTTAGTGTTTAGATGTTTGGTGGTAGAAGGGTTTAAGGGTTCTTTAACAGTACCAAGTGTAGTGACAGTGATCTGATTCAGTCCAATTATGGATCCTGCCAATTCATTGCACATACATAATAATAACCCATGGGCTGGCTACCAAAGTAGTGTATCCCTAGGACTTCCCAGTTCCTATTGCAGGAACAAAGATCAGGTTGCAGGTTGAGCATCTATGTAGAAGGGACTATTTTGACAGGAGGATTCTCTTGCATTATATGAGCCACTGCCCCTAAGAAAAATACAGCCATGATTTTGGGACACTGAAGTTCTGTGTATATTTAAAGTTCTGGAACATCAATTAACATTTGGGTATCAAAGGATTGAATAATATTGCTCTTATCTTGTTTAATATATTGAGGTACAGTGGCTGGAATAACCCTAAAGGGTTGATTCACTAAAGTGCGATAACGCATATCACATGCTTTTTTGCATTAAAATTGACGCGAAAAAAAATGCGCGATTCGCTAAAGTATTATCGAGTGTGTTAAGTTGCATATCGCATGTGTTCAATTTTGCGCATGCGTTAATTTTAACGCATTGCATTCATTTGCGCTCAGAAATAATACTAATGCATAATTCACAAACACTTAGACGTGCTAAATATTGCATTTGTCTGTGCGAAAAATAACACCTACTTGAGGCAGGGGGTAATTATAGAAAAGTACAGTTAATGAGCTTTTGGCAATAAAATATGGACTTTGCAGTGTTATTTATTCAAGTATGTGTTGGCCCTAGAGTGATGCAGCCTCCAGTTTGCAGGGAAATGGTCATTTTCTTAAAAGTAGTTTTACCAAAGTAATGCCGTGTATGGCTAATATGGCGTGTGTTTCTTCGAACGTGGCGACTATTTGTTCGCGATGCATTGATTAGTTTGCGTTCCATCAAATACCGCACGAAAATAGTCTTCGCGACTTAAATAACGCAAGCAGCATTACGTCTAAATTAACCCAAGTATGGTTTAGTGAACCAGGTGTTGACGCGAAAAATTAGACGCAATAAAAATTTTAACGTATGCTATAAATAGCGCTCAAAATATCGACCTTTAGTTAATCAACCCTTATGATTGACTAATTGATTGCCCCATGTGGTCTGCTAGCCTGTAGGAGGTTCTGCCTGGAGTAAAACTGTGTTTCTGTGCTTCCAAAACTTTCCTTCAAGCCAGAAATTGAAAAACCTACTTTGAGGCCACTGGGAGCAACATCAAAGATGGTGGTGAGCAACATGTTGCCCCACGAGCCAATGGTTGGGGATCATTGGGTTAAAATGTAATATGGTTTATTTACTAATTCCAAAATTGCACCCCTTGGAATCCACTGTGCAGTTGCACCATTTGTAATCTTCCACATGGTGCAGAGTTTAGGACTCTGGGATGCTGTCCATATGGGGATGGTATATACTGTGCTTGCTAGCACCCTATCTCTGCATCACGCACAAGCACGGGGACATTCAAGAGGATGCAGATTGCTGGCCCCAGGCTATAGGTCTTTGCTCCCTATTCTGGAGGGAATAGTGCTTAGGGTTAGGGATGCACCAAATGCATAATTTATGGATTCATAGGTCCAGTAACAGCAAGATAGGCAGAATTCACTTGGACAAAGCATTAAACTTAAAATTCATGTTTGTCTTTTAACCTTGTCTACTATGTAGCACGAAGCTGAGCTTGATTATCATACAAAAGCTAGGGATGCAAAAGTGAACATTTTAGAAAAAGTGTTTCAACACCCTAAAACATCCTGAAATGTCCAGGGAATTATGCAATTAAAAGGCTATACAACATTTGGAAGATAACATTAACATTTTGTACTGATTACAATGTACTTTCCAAGACTGCAATCAAAGTGAAATCTGTTTGATTGGATGTTCCTAATTCTGAGCTATTTAAGCGATCTGTGTACAGGATAGATATTTATAGCATTGTGTATCTTTAAACCTATAGTCACAGCAACTCTACATCCCTAATTCCTTTCCCTTTGAAACTTAACCTTCACTGTGTTTTCAATTAACTTTTTCCATTGAATTTCCTGAATTTTCTTTAAGTAAAGCCTTCATTTTACTCAGCCTATAAAGCAGACAAACATATGGAAGACCAATTTTACAATAATAATACAGAATAGTTCTCCGTAAATATGCAGTTTTATACATGCTGCTATCCAATGCTGCACCTCTATTTTGGAAATGTAGTGCTATCCAAGTCAGCATACCGCAATGAGGCATCTATAGAATTCCAAGCAAAGTTATATAGTAACCTGACCTGAATGTTTATGATCATTATAGATGCAAAATGCTCCCAAAAATATAGTGCTGTATGTTATCAAAATAGTGAGCATAAAGTCCATTATGGACAAAAACATCTATTTTCTTTTTATTTCTTAAGGCTATACAGACAAACAATAAGACTGAAGTTACTGCATGTTTGGTCCTTGCATGGTACTAATTTACAACCCTCTCTCTTCACCTTTTGTTGTGGCTGTTTTGCTAGTAGGTATTCATTATGCTGGGTGTCTATATGTGCACTGTTACTCTTATAATTAACCTCGCAAGGACCAAACATGGAGTAGCTTCAATGCCCTGTTCAGCTCAATAAATAGCAAAAACCATTGATTTTGGAAGGTTTACTTGCCTTATTGTAGGCTGTGGGTCCTTTTAGCTGGGGTAATTTTTTAATTTTTGCCCTGTTGCCCATTACAACCCCCAGCTCTCCAAAATAGACAACAAACAGAGCACTTTGTCACCCACAGGAAATTGTGCTCCCCACATATGGCAAAGCGCTGTTATATAACTCTTAAAATGCTTGTATTCATAGCAGTAGCAAGGTATTTTCAGGGCTCTCTAACATAGGGTGATTACAGACACTTAGAAATGCAACCCTTCTAGTGTTTTGTTACAGCATAAAGCCTTACATGATACTGAGATAGCATACTAAATGAAATTCACAGCCATTGGACAGGAAAGGAAGGTAAGAAAGTTCAAGATCTCCTACTTGCAGATGAATTACCAGCGCTGCTTGGTAAATGTAACACTGCTCTCCCTGTAAAGGGTAGTGATGGGCGAAAAAATTTGCCAGGCATGGATTCACTGCGAATTTCCACATTTCGCCATTGGAGGATTATTTGCAAACGGGGGACAAAATTCGCTGTGGAAAAATTTGCCACACATCCAAAAATTGTCACCCGTATCAAAAGAATTGTCACAAGCATAAAAAGAATTGTCGCTTGTCAAAAGAATTGTCTTGCGCCTAACAGAATTCTCGTGTCATCTTGTTTCATCAAAAGAATTGTTGCGCAACAATTTTTTTGGAGGCGCAACATTTTCCCCGTTTCGCAAATTTTTCGCCGCTTCACGAATCTTTTGAAAGATTTGCAAATTTTTTTGGATCAGCCTCATAGAATTCAAGTTATCACTTCAATCTAGGTATTCTTATAGTAGTTAAAGGGAAAAGGTAGACAAGGAGCAGAAGAGAAAATTACAGAAGAACAATTATAACTGCAAAGAGTAGAGAAACATGATGAACATTCAATTAACTGAAGGGAGGGAAGGAATGACTGCATATAAAAGAAAAACAGGTTGCAGATGAGCAGTGAAAATAGGTGAAAGATCAGATAAGATAACTAAAGTCAGAAAAAACAGGAGAGAGGTGGATGGGAGATTGATAACAGAAACGAAATGTAAAAGAGGAAATTAAAGAGACGAGATAACAGAAGAGCGAGGCGAAGGGTGAATAAAGGGGAGAAAAGACAAATGGAAGAAAAAAAAAGGAGGTGAAAGTAAAACAAAAGTTAGTAGTTAATAGCATGTGATAGTGTTATAGTAGTTAATAGCATGTGATAGTGTTAGAAAAGGAAATAGCAAGTGATAAAAAAGAAAGGTGTATAGATGGGTGAAAAGCCCTTTGGCAAGTCTATGGGGCCAATTCACTAAAGGTTGATAAAACGAGAGCTATTTATAGCATGCGGTAAAAAATGTATTTAGCATGTTTAACGCATCAAATGTGTTTGTGAATCATGCGTTAGTATTATTTCAATTCACTAATTAACGCAATATGAAGTAAATAATGCATTGCGCTTGTGCATTTTTTGCACATGCGATATGTGTCAACGCATGCGAAATGACTTTGATGAATCGGGACTTAATTATCGCATGCTTTTTAACACAAAAAAGCATGCGATAAGCGTTATCGACCTTTAGTGAATCGGCCCCTATGTCTAAGTTAAGGTCAAGGGTAGGGAAAATCAGGACAGTGTTCTGGGCTGTTAAGAAGCAGCAGTAACATTTTAAATAGCCATAAATGTAGTTGTAATCAATGTAATGTAAGGAATTTTTAATGATGCAGCCATATCTGGTTAAGTCATGTTTGTTTAGATAACCATGTATCCAATAGAAAAAGCACTATTACGCCACTACACACATACACTGCCTCTCATGCCATATGCTGATAGGAGCCACCCTGCCACTAGTCTATAAGGGGGAACCCAAGAGACCCCCCTGGAAGACAGACTACAGGAGGCAGAAAAGGTGAGGAGTCAGGCTGGGTGAGATTAGGAGAATTAATGATCCGATGAGCTGCAATTATAATTATTCTTAAAAAGTTCCTGTCATTTACATAGAAAATAATACATGTTTTCAACCTAGATATGTTTCTTTCCTTTTCTTTGTGCTTTACTGGAGTTCCTTCTTATGCAGCAGCCGTGCAGATGTGAGTCCATCACAAAACAATGAAGTATAGAATAATGGCTTATCGGAGGTAATGCACATTTCAGGAATGTATTATTGGAATATTCAACGCATCTGTATTTATTTACCCTTGTATAGTGATCCAACTTTTCTCAAATCCCAACATATTTTGTGATCTAAAGGAACACATTAAGTATTTTTGTATCCAGACCTGCACAAAAGTAAATAGGGCTGGTACATATGGTACTCACATGGATATAGCCACTCTAGGCAGAACTTAAAAAAAAATCACAATACAAAAATTCATTATATATATATTTTTTATAATCTTATAAAAAAAGATACGGGCCTGAGAATTAATAATTGAGCCATGTAGCACACTCATCAGCCCTGGTTTAGGCAATTACTTAAGTTAAGCTTAGGGGTTTGTGGCAAATCATCAAGAAGATAATGAGGTTCATATGTCATAAAAGCTGATACTGCAGGGCCGATGACTAAACTCTGATGCAAATTTCGCTGGTTGCCATGTAATAAACATTTGATTACTAGTCAGTCTTGTATTATGCCTTTAATACTATATATATACAGTCACAAGTGCTTCCACAATTAGCTCTTTATTTGCAGCCCTAGGGTGAAGAATAACCCCCTTTAATATGCAGCATTTCTGGTCTACCTCTTTAGTCCTCCTTCAAGTCTGTGTCTAAAGCCCTGGTCTGACCAGTCCTGCACTGACTTTGATTCTCACTCACCTCTGATTCATTATTAATTATACTATTCCTTAATTTTTTTTTTTTCCATAGGGACAAAGTTTTACCTGCAACTTGGTTTCCAAGGCGAAAAGTCCCAAAAATAGGTCAGACACGTAGAGGGACATTTTGCAAGCTGGGTGGAAACATAATTGCTGCCTTATATATTGTCAGCTATACCTGTATCTGTATTTTATGAACAAGGTTTGTTTATTTAGATGAAGCAGGTTCTTCAATATGAGCTGTTTTATGTGATATATTTCTAGGTTTTTAGGTAACCCTAAATAGAAAATTACTTCTCTTCTCACAAGAATACAAAAGAATGAATGAATGCCTGTCATGAGCTGCTGAGTGCCCATCATTTGCATTGTGCACCTTAATCAACCATGCAGCTAAAAGATTCAAGGTTGCTTCTGATCCTGCTGCTCAGTGAGGCAGAAGATCCAATGCCCATGGCTTTTTGCTGCTTCTGGCAAAGTGGAGACTGATGGAAGGCTTTTCTTTTGCCTTGTGGCAGAAACAGCACTGATGTAGTAGTTCTTGTAGGGTAGGTAACCTGCATATTACACAAAAATACATGTTTTCGTTTGAAATGTGATCATAGAAAGTTGAGCTTGATGTTGCTGTATCCCACAGCAACACTTCTTTACAACCCTACATAAAATAATAAAGCTGAATGGGGTCCAAGTCAGACCTTAGGCAAGATGTTTTTTATATCAGAATGAGGACTAAATGTACCTTACTATGTTGTACAGTATCACACACAGCACACAGCTCTGGTCCTCACCATCAGTAATTAAGGGGCCCCATATTACAAAGTTAGCAAGGCACTTCCTCAGCTGCACTACCATGGTAGTATGGCCCCAATAAGTAAAATCCCCATGCAAAATTAAGCCGCAGATTTGTCCAAGCCTCGCCCAATTAAATCAAAATACACCCATTTTTCTCCAATATCATCCAACACATATTTGTATCCTCCCCCCACCCAGCCATCAGACACCTTCAGCTAAATCATGCGGAAGAGCTGAATTGGGGTGGTGGTAGCCCTTTCATACAAAATTCACACATGCACACAAACTGTAATGCACATGGACCAATTGTAAAGTAGAGAAATAGATAACGGGTGAGTGTCTAGGGGCATTTCTTGATATAAATCTGCTGCCCTTATTATCAATACCCATTTCCATCTGCCCACGACTTGCACATTAGTCTTAACATTAGTCCAATGAAGTACAGTGGATTTTTTTTTTGCATGGAGATAAATCAGATTTTAAATAAAAGACATTGCCTGTACAATCAAGTAATTCTAGGGCATGTAATATATATATATATAATTTGGTGTTCATTAGACTTTAAAATAATGTTACGTTTAAAATCCTAAAGCATTCCTGAGCTGCCTCTGCAAGCTTGATACCCCAGGCTGTTCAGTCTAACACCACTGCTTACCCAAACTTCAAAGTTTAATGTACAGTACATAAAATTATCATACAAAAAATAGTAATGAAATAAAATATTGGGGAATGCTAGGTACAAAGTCTAAGGCCTGCTAGATCTGTCTATGAATTTAAAACGTGCCCGAACTAGATTGATCCTACAGAATGTTGGCCGTGTGTATAAATGGCTGTCAATGAGGTACCTGACTTATTATGTCATTGTGATCTAGGTTCTTAGGGGTAAGGTAACTGGGCTAGTAACTGATAGCAGCAAATCAGAAGGTTGCATTTACTGGTCAGTTCTTTAAAAATAAACCTCTAATTTTTTGCTATGGGTTACTGGACCCTAGCAAACTTTGCCTTTTATTATTAAACCGGAATCTTCAAAACTGACAACAGCAAGGCTGTGCAACTGACCAATATGGAATTATTGGTCAGTTGTAAGTGGCTAAAGAATATGTACATTTCTCCTTATGACCACTCTTAGGGGCACATTCATTAAAGCACAAATTTTGGATTGTTAAAAGCATGATTGGAAAAATTTTGTAGTAACCACGATAATTTCTGATGTGCATAAAATGTGCGAAAATTCATGTCGTGGTCGTACGAAAATATCGCGGTTGCGGTTACGAATTTTTCCTATCCGAACTTCAATGCATGATTTTGAAAGCCTTCTATAGGACTCAATGGCACTCTGCAGCTCCAACCTAGCCAAAAGATTGTCACGATGCCAAAGCTTGACTGAATTCCAAAATGTTCGTAGTCATTGCAAAAAATACAACTTTTTGTGCAAATTTACACAAAATGTGAAAAAGTTGCGTAATTTCAACAATATTATCGTGGTCATTAAGAAAAGTTCTAAACTTCCAAATTTTTGTCTTCCTACTGTCTTCTCACTGCAGCATCATGCATCATTTATATTAGATTATATTAGATAGGAGAACCCCCATTCTTAATTGCTAACATTTTTCCTACCCTAATCTGATGTTCCTTATCTTGGTGTATCGATAATGCTGAACCATGAAAGGGTTCTTCCAAAGACCTTGAAGAAGATGAATAGGAGCATCCACAAAAATACCCCAGCAACATGGGTGTTGCCACTCCCATGTTAGTGTTAGTTTCATTCAAATAATAGCTTCATATGGGGGGCAAAAGAAATTCAGTCAACTTGGGAATATTACAGCTAGGTAGGCAGGATTCTCATTAGCCAATCCTCTTACATTTGTAATAAAGTTTGGGCCACCCAGGTTGGAGTACAATGGGAGTGTTTTTACTGAGCAATTATATTACTGTTATCTCCTGTCTGCCCTTGATCTTTGCTCCTATAGCTTACAGCTGAAGTTTTGGGTTCCTCTTCCTGTGTTTGGCTGCTGATGTAGCTCCAGTATTACTTTTTCACATTTAATTTGCCTTCTTGGCGGTTGTTCTATGGTGTTGGCCAGGACAACTGCACTTGCTGTGCACATTCCATGTCATTTTGCATTAAACTCGTTTTAAATTATTGTTTACAGACATAAAAAGGGATTTACAAAGTAATTTAATATGTGTTAGGATTTCATAAAGCCAGCTCAGTTGATGTGCATGATATAGTAGTGTGCTAAGTGCACGAGCCATACAATATTTCACTGGAGAGAAACGTTCCATGAATCCTAATTAGCTCTGCAATAGACAATAATGAAACAATTACTTCATCGGCAATAAGATATCATGGAACATTACAAAACATCTTTGAGAATTTCTCAAACCGCTAGAATATCACAAGGCCAACATTGTGTACTCTAATAGGAGTAACATTAATTCCAACCACAATTGAATTGCTTAAGAAGATAGTGATATGTTTCTACATACAGAAAAAATTAACTTATATAATTTTTCTACTTTTTTTTAAAGATCAGAATTGCAATAGTTCTGTGCATGAAGAAGCTAGAAATAGGAGCAGTAAAATGCCTCTATCCATTTCTCCTAATAGTACTGAATATAAAGCACCCTATTTGACACCCTGGAGAGCTGACAGGATTGGTACCAAAATGCCTCAGCAATCATATAAGAACTAGGGAGTGTTTCTTATGGTTTTTTTTCCTAAACAAAATGCCCCTTTTGCATTAACTCTTAAAGGACCTAAGCCTAATAAAAGATTTGGTGGTCATTTAACAGGAAGAACGGGAAACAGAAAGCAATGCAAAGGTGAAAGAAGATCAAAGTCAGGAACCAGGGTGCTGCAAAATTTTGCTCACTCCCCTATGTACATGCTATGATATGATAGTTACCTGTTTATAAATGTCAGGGAACTTACACCCATGTCGTTATGGGCAGTGACAGACTGGGTATAATAGGGTCTTTCAAAGAATCAGACATTGAGAACCCACTCTCAGAACATGTAAAGATGTACACGGGACTAAAGCTGGCCATACACTGTAAGATCCACACACTTGGCGAGGTCGCCAAACGAGTGGATCTTCTCCTGATATGCCCACCTATGGGTGAGCTAGAGTAATTGGAGCCGATGCAGTGCCCAATCCGATGTAAAAATCAAGCCTGCCAATCGAGATCTGTCTGATTTCAGGCCAGATGTCTGTCAGGGAGGCCTATCATTCATGCCCATACACAGGGCATGCCATATCGGTCTAAAGGATATCGTCAGGAAATCGGCCCCTGTATGGCAACCTTAAATAGGTGACAGAGTTAATATGAAAAGGGTAATAGTAATTGTCCTGGCTTGGGAACCACTTGAGATGACATCGTCTGGTAGATCAGTTCTACCCTGATTATGTGTATTGGTGAGCATGTACTTTCACACTTTCAGTCTTCAATGGCACACAACCTTGTGGAGCAAAAGAAGAATAATGACACCATGGAATAAACCATAGATGCTCTGGCTTTATATATTGGGATTTTTGTGCTGCTCAAAGAGTCAATAAGAACCTTGTTGTCTAATTGAAACCACTTCAGTGATTGCTGCAGAAGAGAAGGAGCGGGAAGAGGAGTTAGGACACTTTGATACAATCAGTAAAATCATCAGCGGCAGTTTGTCTTGATGTAGTACAACACAGCTATTATGACAGCACACGCTGAGCCGACCCCAGAACCAATTGTTAACTGTTTGTCAGACTGGCTGCTCTAAAGATAATTAAGATGAATAAGCCTAATTCAGAGGAAGCTGTTGGATTCTCCACAAAAATACTTTTAGGGCCTCTCCAAACCTTGGGCAGTATTACTCATTTTGTACCATTTGGCTCTTTAGCAGCTGCTTGATCTATTGTCTCAATTGTTACAAATATCGACAAATATCCAAATTACGATATCATCAATAATACGATACAATAATACTTAAGCTGAGAGTGCCAACAAGAAGAGTAGAAAAGGGCATGTATATGTGTATTAGATATATCAACATATGAAATTGTAGCAACGGAAATAATTGGCTGTAACCATTCTTTCAGCGTGAGTGCTGTTATTCCCAGCTTGTTGATAGCGACATAAATAAACCAGAAGTCCTGAACCTATTCCTTAAATATTGCACACAGTTATGAACCATTAAGTTCAGAGGGAAGTGTATTTTCATGAAACCTTATCTACTTTAGCTATAGAACTGCAGTCTATCTATAGGTTATTATGAAACGCATGCATTGGCATGAAAAAGAATTAAGGTCAGGTGTTGCTGTCAAAAGTATCTCTCAAGCCAGGAAGTAGATTATTTGAATGGGGAAATGTTAAACCATCTAAGGTAGAAACAAAATTGCTTTGCAGTCCTGCTAAGGTACCTAGCATACCCATCAGTTAATCACTGCCTAATGCATTGTAGGGAATTTTAAGTGTTTGATCCTAAACCAGCTGATGCTATTACCCCCCCATAGGAAGCAGAAAGGGGAATTTAAGAGCGTGTGTAGAACCATTTAAGGTGGCACTGTGGATAGGAGAATGAGCTCACCCAGGGAGTATTACCATTCTTGTTAAATATAGCACATTTCATTTTGAACATGTTAAGTTCTTAGCTTTTTACACTCCATAAACAAAATGACCCCTTTTAATAAGTAATTCCATATCTTCTTGGCTGTTCATAGTTTAAAATACAAGTTCTATACCATAAGGATAAGCAGTGAGCCATATAATTTGTTTATCTGTACTTTCCCTGTGAGTCAATGTCTACTTCAAGTCTATCATCGACTAAACATGTTCTGCTAATACAGACACCTACAGTGGCATTTCACTGATCTAGACTTTCTGACAGCTTTAGTAAGATCAAACAAGCAAGTGGGACGTGTTAAAATGTCTAAGGGAGAGGGGGAGTGTGCTCTGCTAGGTGTGGGAGATTGGAGAAGATGAAGGTTTATGGAGGGGAAGAGTATCAAGGGGACGATGGGTGATTCTTTGGAGTGGAATTTTTCAACTAAGTAGGGGGTACACTTTAAACTGAAAGTTGATATTATGCCTCTCAATGAATATTCACTGGATAATGGGTTATTTCTAATCATTGCATTTTTACACAACTATATAGGGATGTCACAATAAAAGTCAAAAATTGTTCCTTCATTTAAACATTGGGATTGCTGGGAACCTCTCTGTTCAATTACATACTTCAATACATATGGCAGGTACTCACAGATCCCACGAGCAGGCAATAGTAGATAGAAACAAAGAAGCTTTATTGTAGACAATCAGACTGCATTGTAGCCCTACACGTTTCGTACACTTCAAGCATAAACCATACTTAACAGACTTAGCAAAAGCTTCAATCTTCATGTACTAAGTCTTGGCCAAGAGTTTATACAGCCTATGTGAAAAAATGGTGTCCCCATTTGCACCCCCTATGTAATTTTTTGAGCTCAATCTTAACAAATGCACCAATTAAATATTGCAAAAATGGCAAATTCACAAAATAGATTTGTATACACAGTAGATCTGTATATACAGTACATATATTTAAGTCCTACACATGTCCAGGGCTAGTCCACATTAGTCCATGCATGCCTCAAACTACTCTGCCATTTTGTGGCAGGGCCCCCCCATTAAAACTGGACCCTTGATAGAATTCCAACATTTCCTCCAAATGGTGGCCCTGCCTTAGATATGGTTCAAAGTCTCATATCTGTGACAAACTACTGAGCAATTCCAATCATGTAAGTTAAAACTTTGGAATTGGAATAGCTGCTTGTGAATTAAGCAGAAGTAGGTAATAGCTTTATATGATACAGTCATTTGGTGACTTGACCCATGTGGTACAAGCAAGTGTCAGCGCACTATACTTTTTCCACTATACTTTTAAGACTTTATTGGTCCCTCATCGCTCTAAAACAACCCTTTCTACTCTTTTTACACTTATTTTTTATTGTTCTTTCTATTGTCCTACTTGTTCTATGCAGCCTAAAGCTATTTCCCAATACTCTTGCTAAATTGAGCTATTGCTTCTGTTTGTCTTTTTTCCCTGTCTCTGTGATTTTCTACTGCTAAGAATTTTAATTCTAATGATAAAGGCGTGATTACCCTAAGACGTGGAATCCCTTTTAGTACACAGGGCAAATATATTAGATTGTGTATTAAAAAGAGGAATAAACAAGAAGAACCCAGTAGCAGTAGAACTACTAACTCATCCACTCATTCTAATATTATTTTAATTGCCAATCTTTTTTTCTACTCTCTATCTAACAATTCTACCCCTGCTTCTCTTTAGAAGCTACACACTCCTTCTACTACTGGCTCTTCTTCTGTCTGGAGTCCTTCTTCCTTCTACTTGAATATTGTGGAACTTCTTCTGGTTTATTTTTCTTTCTAAAACACATTCTACTATATTTTCACTGTGTACTTGTATTGCTTCTACCTCTTCTTAGGGTAATCATCCTTTCATTAATGCTCTCGCACTCCTTCTCCGTCTTTTAAGCACTCTTCTTCTCTTGCTACTACACAGTATTTCTTGCTTTAGATTTCTACGATTATTCTATGTACATTTTTATTTACTTATTTTTACTCTACATTTTCCTCTGTCTCATTCTGCTACTTATATCAGATTACTACATCAATTGCTACAATGCAACCACTACTACTAGTAATAACTAGTGATGGGCGAAATAATTCGCCAGGCATGGATTCAAGGCAAATGTCTGTGTTTCGCCATTGGCGGATTTCTTTGTGAAACGGGCGGCAAAATTTCCCGTAGAAAAATTCACAGCACAACAAATAATTAATAATTAAAGGTTTTTGTGTTGCTTTTTTGACGTGCACGACAATTTTTTTTTTTGGCATACATGGATTTGCAGCGAATTTCCGTGTTTCTCCATTGATGGGGTTTTTTCATTGACGTGTGTCATTTTTGGCGTTTCGCGAATTTCTTTGCCATTTCTCCAATCTTTTCAAAGATTTGCATAATTGATATAAAACAACATTTTAATAGTGGGATCTGTCTCCTTTTCGGAGTTCTTTGCATTATCCCCTCCCTTTCTCAACAGCCTGCTCTCATGAAATGAAGTGGATAATTGCACAGCTGCTTAGCCTGCTCAGATTGAATACAAATAGTGAGGTCATATTATATCTGATTGAAATCTGTACACTCGGAAGCAAATGGTGGGATTTGCAGACAAGAGATGTCAGCACTAGACTGCTGAATGCCTTGGCTGAGAGATTACAGTCTCCAAGTTCACTATTAACAACGGGAGGTGTTGATATGTTCTTAAATACACTAAAAAAAGAAATGTTATAATGTATACAACAATTTGTAGATGTTTTTAGATTATAAGAAAGAATATTTTACTTTTTAAAAAAACAAAAAAAAAAACCGTTAGTGCTTTTTTTAGAAAAGTCCTTATTGGCCTGCAAGAGTTCTTACCTATTCACTATACTTACTATGGGTATTGAAGACACCTTAAATGTATAAAATTGACCAATTTTTCCCACAAAATTTTCATGTGATTGTACGTGGTATGGCATGGATTTATGGTACTGTATCTCTCACTACAAATAATCATTTACACACATACAAATACCATTTTATCATCCCCATACACCCAATCACACCCAATAAGATCATATCACACCGCTTGAAGTTCTTGGGCCACACCCTCTTCCAAATTCTTCTAATGGGATTGTAAACATAAAAGGAACCCTGTTGGACTTCATTAGGAGTTGGTGGCCAACTTGCCAGTAGTACAATTCAATCTTGCCAGTAAAATAATGGAACATAACTATATTTTAATATCCCATTACACAAATCTACCAAAGAAATTGAAAAGTGAAGGTATAGTGGGCCTTTGAGATTAATCATAATTTTGGTTGGCTCTACCTATTAACTGCATCTTATATGAAGCAGGATCTCTGTAAAGGCGCCCAAACATAGGGCAATCATTATGCTCTCCAATAAGTTGGCCCATGAGTATGCTCTCTTACTATTCTTCCAACAGTTCAGGCAAAGAGCAAAATCTATTGGAACATCAGGAAAGAAAAGAGTGGTTGCTTTTTGCTTCAGATCCTGCCAATGCACCAATAGGTTGCATGATTATGGTTTTTGTAATAAAAAAAAACATTATTTAAAGAGTTTCTAAGGCATTACATATTTGACCAACCATAAAGAACCTCATGTGCTAATATCTACCACTACACCAGTAACTGTCAGCTTAACTGTTATGCAACAATATGACCAAAAGCAGAACCACTGATTAACATTGAGTTGAATGTAAAACTTAGTGCCCTATTCAAAGCAGGGAGCAAGGAGTTTAGCAGCTGTAGGAGTTATTTTATTGCCCTGATAGCTGATGTATGAGACGCAGAAATACTTTTCCGACATTGACTGTGGCTTGTTTAACTAGGTGTTACAGATGTTCCTCATTTTCTAACATATGCTACCTTTAACAAAAATGTTTGTACCAGTGCACATACAATGCCACTTTTACCAAGAGAAAAAAAAAAAAAGAATAAAAAATGTATAGGACTTTCTGATTGGCAGGATGGTTTCTCTTATTTTAAGATATCACCATTATGCCACTTTGTAGAAGGACCTCCCTATAAGGCAAATTCTTTTCTAATACAAAAACCAAAACATATTTTGCTATGCTTAACCTAATGTCATTGTCTTAACTTTATTGATCTATTAGCTATGATGAAAGGGCGCTTTTTTTCCCCTTCTGTTTTAATTTCAAATGGTAACATTGTTAAAAGGCTTCTGGGAAATGTTATTTTTGTATCAAATAAATGCTACCCAGATGACTTTATTTTAAAATTAGCCCCTGGTAGTTGCTAAAAAAAATATGAAACAAAGCTAACAGGAAAAATAATGAATTCCAGGACAATATATATGTATAAAAACATCCCACAGTTTATTCAAAGGATTGGTTGTAGCCTAGATTGTTCTTGACTAATTAAGATGTGAAATTAAAAGAAGACTCTTAAACTTTATGTTTTCCAGAACGCTCTGTTTTGCTGGTGATGTAACATATGGGAAAGCCTCACCGCACTTGATAAAGATTCATATTCATTTGAAAATCTCAAAAGTGAGATTATAAAAAACATATTGAAAGTATTAAATGTATCCCTATTGGCTGTATCCATCACAAAGGTCTTATGCAGTGGTTATTAGACTTTTTTTTTAGGTTGAAGCCCCCAAGTTCATTATAGAAACAGGAAAATAATGTTGTATCAGACTTTGTTCCAAGAATAGTGAAAACATGCAAATAAAATTAATCTCAAATCTTAATATCAAAGGTCACCTTAATTAACCTTAAAGGAGAAGGAAAGGTAAAAACCAAGTAAGCGTTATCAGAAAGGTCTATGTAAATACAACCATAAGTACTCACAGAAATGCTGCACTTAGTCCTCTATCAAAAGAAACACAGCATTTCTTGTTTCCTTTTTTGTAAAAATGTTCTTGGGGTATCTGACTTCATTCGTGCCAGAGTCTGTGCAGTTCTCTTCTCTCTCCCCTCTCCTGCCTCCCCATAAGAATTTATACCACTCTTTCCCCCACCCTTAGGAATGTGTGATCTGAGCTACCAAGGCTAGACTGCAAGTAGGAAGCGATGAAGACCAAGCTAAAATGGCAGCTGCAATCTTAAACACACAGAGAAAGCTTCTAGGGCTCTTTACTCAGGTATGGTAATGCTTTCTGTAGAATAAGTATAGTGTTCTAGGTGGTACTAATGTGGCAAATCTATTGGCAGTAAAATTCCAAAATGACTTTCCTTTTCCTTTAAACCTGAGTTTCCCCGGCTACTGTCCCAGTCCCGCCTAGGGTGGCCAGACTCACAGTTTAGGAACCACTGGTCTGATATATACTTCCACTAGTACATCAGCACTTTGCAACGTTAATACCAGCTGTAACCACTTGCATACTAAATTCTCAATGTACACCCTTTTTTACTCAGTGTTGCAACTTGTTGAAAATTGGTTTGTCATGAAGAGTGTGTATGTGGAATATAGACAGGCACTTAAAAGATTAACTCTTAAGAGAAACTCTTGGCCATGCCACTTTATGCCCTAGCCATGCCCCTTTCCATCCCAGCCACCTTGCTCTGTCAAAAGACAGGATACAATATAGGCTACACGGTAAAGTTCAGGTCTAATTTCAACAAATTGTTCTATCATTATATTCTACAGGGAGATTTTATGGCATAAATACTTGCACACAACATCTGAGTCAATGTAGGGTTGTTCAGGTGACCAAACAGTTTGCTGAATTTCTCCAGCTTGGATGTCAGGAACAACATATTTATTGTTGTTGAACCACAGGGCCCACCATACTTTGGTCCTTGAATACAGAGGGTGTTTTTAGTTCAGAAAAGCAAAAAGTAAAGGGATGCTTAAAAGTTTTTGGTGGTGCTTCGGACTCATGTGTTATAGATCAAAATTGCACTCTGTCCTCCTAAAGTGAGCATTTTTGCATTTTTTGTGTTTGTGCATTGATCTCTGAAGGCCACTGATTATTGATCTTTAACCCCTATTATAGTATATTCATTTTTGCATTTGGGAAACCCTACTTGGGTTGATCAAAGTTTCTTGCTGACAGTTAGGCTTCCATAGAGTTTTCCATTGAGTTTTTAAAAAATGCATTGATACAAATTGTTTGTTTTAAAAGCAGTTTTCTAGCTAATTTGTAACTGGTAACCAGTAATTTACATGCTTTCTGGATCAGTATAAGTGGCAGGGTCATTTACTCTTGCTAATTAGCTCATGCTAATGTCCCACGGAGAGATTAGTCGCTGTGATTTTTAAAAAGCTATTTTCAGCATCAAGTCGCTAGTTTTGTCTCTACATAGAGAAGAATATAAATTGCCGGTACCTAAACCAACGATACTGTTGGTAATTTACTTCAAATTGCTTATCGCTCCGAATCGCTATGAGACCCTTTTTCAAACGATTTTACAAAGAAAGCATTGTCGTTCAAAACTATTGGAATTGCTGGAAGTAAAACCCACTGAGTGGGAAGTTGCGGTGATTTCCCCCATTGCACTAAATGTAATTTCTAATTGTGGGCGGGGAATGACACCTGGATTTGTGGGAAATACCATTGTGGAAATCTCTAGTAATCGCTTGTTAGGAAAAGAGGAGCGACCTGTCGCTGGAACTCGCTTTTTAAAAATCACAGTGATTAAATCTCCCCGTGGGACATTAGCTTTAAAAGAGAAGGAAAGGTAAAAACTAAGTAATCTTTATCAGAAATGTCTATGTAAATTCAGCCATAAGCACTTACAGTAATGCTGCACTGAGTCCTCTATCAAAAGAAACACAATTTCTTGTCTCCTTTTTTGTAAACATGATGTTCCAGTGCCTGACTTCCTCTCTCAGAAACACCCTTAATTCCCGTGGCCAGAGTCTGCGCAGTTCTCTCCTCTCTCCCCTCTCTTGCTCCCCCCTCCCAATAGGAATGTGTGATCTGAGCTATAATGGCTAGACTGCAGGAAGAAAGCTACTTATAATGGCAGCTGATATCTTAAGCAAACAGAGAAAGCTTCCAAAATTGTTTACTCAGGTGTGGTATTGGTTTCTGCAGAATAAATATAGTGTTCTGGGTGGCACTAATGTTGCAAATCTATTGGCAGTAAAATGCCAACATGACTTTCCTTCTCCTTTAATATGAAAGGTCACTTCAACACACTGCTTTCTATGGAAATGCCTATGATTGAATTCTCTAGAAGCAATAAAATTAGCTGAGACCCAACAAATGATTTCACTCACCTTTAAAAACATACATCTGATGAATTAAACACAAATGATGGGCTTATAAATTAAAAGGATGATTAATTATAAAAAGAATTAAGACATAGATTCCTTTTGATGGTCTATTTCTCCCAAACAAATGGTAGAACAGTGTTTATTTTCCTTTAAAAGTCTTTTTGGATAAGAGAACACTTTATATGTGCGTACAGCCCCTAGAGTAAAAAGCAATAATGTGGTTTGATTTGATTTAATATCAGGTTTCCCAAAAAAGGCCAACATCCAAAACGTTAAAATTAATTCTACATTAGTTCCACCTTGGTAGGGACTAGGAGGGGTTCCGTTCCACCCACATCATTTTGGCAAACACATTTCAGTATTTCTGTTCTATGAACACACATAAGCAAACTGAATTGTGTTATTGGTGTCCTTCTGCTATGTGTTAACCCATTCATTGGCAGCTCCCCATGTTCACTTTTCCAAAAGCTGTGAATGATTTCAGTATATAATTCAGATAATCTCCCATTCTAATTATATAACAAATGAACAATCCTGGGGATCAAGGCTTTTCTGCATTGGTCCATGGAATAATACTGTGGTAACGACAAAATACATGGGGGGGAAGATTTATTAACACTTGAGCCTCTGGACTGCAGCATTCGGTGCTTAAAACCACATGTGACTGCCTAAACTCACGCGTGGTTTCTGCATCTGATTACCTCGGCCTGATACCAACTGGGCTTTTTTTAAAAAAAATCAATGCAGGTTTTAGGTGCCAAGCTTTATATTCTTTTTCAAAAACATGCGGTTTCAGGAACCAAATTCTACAGCCCGGAGACTTGAGCATTAATAAATCAGAATGCCCCTTGCAAAATAGGTGCGGTTGTGTCAAATTGGATGCGGTTGCGGCAAAATAGACGCGGTCGCTGCAAAAAAAGACATGCAACAAAAAAAGATGCGGGCGACAAAAAAGTCACGCAACAAATGCATGTCGCTCATCACTACTTATGTTATTACATGATACTTTATTATCTACAAGTTGTACTGAATAGTTTGGCTTGACAACTGCTGTCTGGCTGTAGGTAGGAAGTTGAATAGATAAACCACATCTACCACTGGGTGCAACCATTTAACCATATAGCATGTAATGATTTTACTGGTGGTAATCTCATAGCTGCTGTGTAGTGATGAGCGAAAAAATTAGCCAGGCATGGATTCACAGCGAATAAACGACAAAATTCGCTGCACGTCCAAAAATTTACTCCCACGTCAAAAACAATTCTCGCTCATCAAAGCACTACTTTTGTGCAAAATTAATTTAACAAGAATGCTATGCTAGATCAACCATTTGCCCAAGAAGGACTTATTTACTACGGGTTTTTTTAGTTCCAGTTTCATTATATAGTAAGCAATAACTAATAACTGTGTTCTTTCTATTGACTTATTCATCTTCTATTGACTTCATCATTTGCTCTTGCAGTAAATCTATCTTTAAGCAATGAGTGTACACACTTCCAGTGGAACACCTACACAGATTCCTGTTCTTCTAAACACATTATATACAAGCTTACAAGCTTAGTGAAATGGTTATTATCCCTGGAACTCCTGGAGGATATAACATTTGACCTTGGATACCAACCTCCCACAGGCTTTGCCAGTATATGTTATCCTCCTGGCTGTCTTACAGAACATGCCTAAGCCTTAAGGGCCATATCAAGCCCTGACTTCTTAGGGGGGGATTTCCAGCTGACATGTTTGTGTTGCCTTATGGATTGGTGCTAAATGCCTTTCACAAATATACTTCTGAGTGGAACTACAAACATAGTAGTATCTGTCTATAAAAAGAGTGTTTGAGTAGTATCTCTTCCAGTCTGTGTACTTTTTAAGCATAACTGATTACCTGCAGTCAATGAAGTTGTAGAGGCACACACTGCATGGCTTTCTCAGAAGAGCTGTATTATTTGAGGGAACATCACTGTGTAATCTCTTGTCTGCTTAAAGAACTGTTGTAAAATTGTGTATTATACATGGAAAAAATAGGAGCACATTGACAGCTGTGTGAGAAAGCTCTATTCAGAGTAATGCTTATAGTGTAATACAGTGCTGTCCAACTTCTGTGGTACCGAGGAATGGAATTTTTCCGACCTACGTGCTGGAGGGCCGATAATGGAAGCCAGTTTTGACCACTCCCCTTTTTGAAACCGCACCCACTTGAAACCACACCCGTGTTATCACATGACCATAACCATATTAATGGTTGTAGTACAGCAAAAACCTTCCATACTCTGCCTTCCCTACCCTGCCTGTGTGTGCAATACTCTGCCTGCTCTATCCTGCCTGTGTGTGCCATACTTGACCTGTGTGTGCCATACTCTGCCTGCCCTACTCTGCCTGTGTGTGCCATACTCTGCCTGGCCTACCCTGCCTGTGTGTGCCATACTTTGCCTGCCCTACCCTGCCTGTTTGCCATGCTCTGCCTGCCCTACCCTGCCTGTGTGTACCATACTCTGCCTGCCCTACCCTGCCTGTGTGTGCCATACTCTGCCTGCCCTACCCTGCCTAGTGTGTATGGCACACACAGGCAGCATACAGTGACACAATGCTGGCACTGCTCCTACAGTCTGCACAATAACTATATATTAAAAAACTTTTTAATTGCAGTACCACCTCAGTATATGTTCTTTTTGTAGTGTGCAGGGTTTATTTGTGGGTTTCTACTGCTCCTACAGTCTGAGGTGTGAACAGGGGAACAATGTGAATGATTACAGCCTGAGCCTGAGGTGTGAACACTGCAGGGGGTGAACAATGCAGAGATTAAAAGGTGTGAACAACACAGGGGATTATATTTTTAAACAATACAGAGGGATTACAGCCTGAATCTGAGGTGAGAACCATGCAGGGGGCCAGTTAATCACAGTACTGATACCATTTAAAGCTTACACAAGAGTAAGCCATCAAAGCAGCCAGACAGGTGGGGGGCCACACAGAGGCGGCCCGCGGGCTGCCAGTTGGACAGCACTGGTGTAATACATTACATTACGACCACAGGTGTACCTAAACTCAGAGGGGTGCATTTATTGACAATATTCATTAAAGGTACTTGTTTCCAAACATGCACTTACATTTCAGCATCAATAGGTGCTTGTGCCCAAGGATTCACACACTAAGGGCGAGGACACACAGGCGATTAGTAGCCACAACTTTTTTGTAAAAAGTCGCAGCTGCAATTAGTTGCCACGACCATGGTTTTTTAAAAGTTGTGGAGACTAATCAGCCCGTGTGTCTTCATCCTAAAGCTGTTATAACAGCAAACGGTGGAAGTAACACCTTCTTCACTATTACAGGAAGTGGTGAATTGCATCTGAGTATGTACTTTGCAATCTGTACTTTACTGTGCATAAATATATTACCCTTATTTTGGTATATGTTAGCGCTATCTGTATAGTTAATTTGTTATGCCCACGCCACCATGTAGCCTTTAGTGCATAAGGGGTACAGTGAATGGGACAAGGCAGGTGGTTGTCAACAGGGCCACAGCGGCACAGACCCGACTCTGTTGCCACTTCCCCTGGCCGCCGATGTCCTCCCCTGATGCGTTTCACATACACGCATTCAGGGGAAAACGTCAGGTGGGGGGCCCTGCGCGGGGGGGGGGGGGAGGATTAGGGGTGTGTGGTGGGGGCCCCTGCAGGGGACGCGTCCAGAGGAGGTACCCTGGTTGTCAACCTGATGCTAAAGAAACCTGCTTTTTGGCTCCACCCCATTATTTCAACTGTACACATTTTAGATGTTTATACTGTTTCCGATGAATATCCAAATGAGAATTTATAATAAATGTAGGGGATCAGAGAACCCTGTCCCCTGTTTCTCAGTCTGTGACATCATCCAGCCTAGCTACAGCCTGGGGAGGGATCCAGTTGGCTGGCTGCCCCAGTGCACGTCTGGGAGAGGTGTGCCTAAGCTTTGGAGCCAAAAATCTAGGGGCGGGCCCAGCAGCTTATAAAGGGAGCCCCTGCTGTTGTTTGCCAGAGTTGAAAGAGATACAGTGTGAGCAGCCATATTGTGTGTTAGACTTGAAAGAATAAAAGTCTGCTGGGCTGCCAGGAAGGAATCAGTCCTCTGTGGTGTCTCTAGTGTGTGTCCCCTGCTGTGAACAGGTATTGTTCGTTTGCCTGCTACGTGGGAGCAGCCACCTTTATAAAGGGAAGGTACTCTGGGGCAGGTAGCGCTACCTGGGGGGACTAAAGAGCTCTTGGGGAAGGGACTGAACTAACCTAAGGGTTGTGGTTTATCCGGATCCAAGTGGGGATTGGGCATCTATAGAGACTGTCGGTGCCAGCTGTGGATAAACTACATGGGTTCCTCAGAGCAGGAAAATCAGTTATACATAAAGTGTTAACTTCCAACTCCAACAGTTATATAAAGTTTAACATTTCTGCCAAACCTGTGTGTGATTATTTCCTAGTGGAAATCCCCTAGAGGTGTGTTCCTCAGTGTCCACTAGGTGGAGGCACTGCGCTGTTCCCAGTTCCCAGTATCAATATTCTTTGAGAACACACATCTCCTGAAAATACAGCCATATATAAGTGAATGTGCCAAGAAAGGGTTACATTTTGGAGGCACTGCTGAGATTCTGCCGGGGTTCTGCTGAATGTCCTTATAGACAGCCCCAGAGAGATAGACCGTGAGAGGGTTCCCCCTGATATTGATGCGGGAGATGAAGGGCCATGGAAGGTTGTTCTGCCAGATCTGTCTGATGACGCAGATGATTTAACTACCCATGTTGACACCCTTGTTTCCCAGTTTGCAGTTACAGCACCGGGAGGTGTGCTGCCCAGTAAGAGACTGTTTGATTCGCCAGCTGAACAGAGTCAAGTAAAGCAATGTCCATCCAGTGAGAGCGTGGTCTCCAAGGGGAGTCGGCCTAGCTCGGGAGGCCAGCTGGATACCCCTGATATTGTGAGTGCGCTGGGACTACTGACTGACCAACTGACTCAGCTGGCCTGGAATGGTAATTTTAAAAGACTTAAAGTGTTTTCAGGTGCAGATCCGGTACCCTCGGGTGAGGACTCATTTGAGAGTTGGAGAGACTCCACTGTGGTGTCCGTGAGAGATTGGGCCGGCCCTGAGGCGACCATGAGAAGGAAGATCCTTGAGAGCCTTCGCTGCCCTGCGGTGGATGTGGTAAAATCCTACCTAGTTAGTCACCCTGATGCTACTTCAGGCGACCTGATAGAAGTCCTAGAGGTGACGTTTGGCCCTGTAGCAAGTACTACAGAGATGCTCCACAACTTCCACTCTACCTTCCAGAAAGAGAAGGAAGCCCTGTCTGCCTATCTGGTGCGGGTGGAGCAAGGCCTGAGATTGCTGGTGAGTCGTGGGGTAATCCAAAGCTCTGAAATGGATTCCCTGAGGATTCGCCAAATGAGGAGAGGGACTTTAAATAGTGACCCTGTTGCCGTGACAATTAGAGCTTACTACCAGGATACACTAACCCCTGGCTATGTTGCTCTGATGGAGAGAGTTCGGCGGGAGGAGGCTGATGCCTATGTGAGGGTGAGGAGGAGTTCCACCCTAGGGCATGCAGAGAAGTCCCCTGCTGATGCAAAGCTGCTGGAGGAAAATAAGAGACTTCGCAAAGAGTTGGAAGCGTTTAAAGCTCAACTGTCTGAGAGAGCCAAAACCCCAACTGAGACGAGGAAACCTCCAACGTGCTACCGGTGTGGCAGGATAGGCCACATACAGCCAAACTGCCCTGTTCCTGATGAGGTTCAGGTCCAGTCTGCACTGTGTAAAGTACGCCGGCGGCGTAAGAGACTTCCAGGGAAATGTTACAAGTGCCATGTGATGGGTCATCAGGCCCGGAACTGTAAGACTTACAAAGGCCCAACAGTACAGAAGTCCTACTATGAGCCTTCCATATCTGAAAGTGACTCCCCTGAAGGAGATGAGGGGTTGAGTCAAAGGGAGACTGCTGTGGAGAACCCTGTGGAGTGTTGTACTGTTTCTGAGTGTAAGGAGGTACGGCAAGCGAGGCCGTTGCCGGTTTTTCCAAGGGGAGAATGTAGGGGATCAGAGAACCCTGTCCCCTGTTTCTCAGTCTGTGACATCATCCAGCCTAGCTACAGCCTGGGGAGGGATCCGGTTGGCTGGCTGCCCCAGTGCACGTCTGGGAGAGGTGTGCCTAAGCTTTGGAGCCAAAAATCTAGGGGCGGGCCCAGCAGCTTATAAAGGGAGCCCCTGCTGTTGTTTGCCAGAGTTGAAAGAGATACAGTGTGAGCAGCCATATTGTGTGTTAGACTTGAAAGAATAAAAGTCTGCTGGGCTGCCAGGAAGGAATCAGTCCTCTGTGGTGTCTCTAGTGTGTGTTCCCTGCTGTGAACAGGTATTGTTCGTTTGCCTGCTACGTGGGAGCAGCCACCTTTATAAAGGGAAGGTACTCTGGGGCAGGTAGCGCTACCTGGGGGGACTAAAGAGCTCTTGGGGAAGGGACTGAACTAACCTAAGGGTTGTGGTTTATCCGGATCCAAGTGGGGATTGGGCATCTATAGAGACTGTCGGTGCCAGCTGTGGATAAACTACATGGGTTCCTCAGAGCAGGAAAATCAGTTATACATAAAGTGTTAACTTCCAACTCCAACAGTTATATAAAGTTTAACATTTCTGCCAAACCTGTGTGTGATTATTTCCTAGTGGAAATCCCCTAGAGGTGTGTTCCTCAGTGTCCACTAGGTGGAGGCACTGCGCTGTTCCCAGTTCCCAGTATCAATATTCTTTGAGAACACACATCTCCTGAAAATACAGCCATATATAAGTGAATGTGCCAAGAAAGGGTTACATAAGTAAGGCCAATATGTTGGGCTTGTTTGTACTCTATGTATATATAGAATGAAGAAAATGTGCTTTCCCCATACCCACCCTGTCCTGGGGTTCAGGCTTAAGAGAGAACAGAACTATGTAAACTATTTCTGGCAATATATCCCTGTGACGTGTCCTAAAACACTTTGCACATGAGAACATTCTTCCTTCCCATTTGTCATTTTTGACTTTTAGAAATCTTGCCCTGTTATTACCTATGGAGTATTATAGCTGCTTGTACATTTCCCACTGCTGCCAATTTGCAATTCTTTTCATATTCCTATTTGAATTTTTTTAGGTGACATTAATTCCTTCACTTGTGTTGCTTTTTATAAAATGGTAACTGAGCTGAAGGCAATTGTGGTGTTTTTTAATCAATAAAATGTTTTGGGAATATTTAGGCATACATGGACATTTAAGGCATTATCATGTTGATAAGGATTTCATTAAATATTTCCAGCCATATCTTTTTCATTTTAATCACAAGGTTTCACATTTATGCCTTTCATTTCTTTCCTAAATTATCCCTTATTCCAATGCTTCTTTCCCTATCTCTCTACTGACTCCACCCCTCACTTCCTTTTCCATTTTTCTCTCCACAACCCTCAACAAACTTTATTAACACATTCATTAAAGTACGAATCCGAATAACGAAATCCGATAATTTCAAAAGTCATGAGAATTCCGTTTGTTTGAATAAGAAGATTTCGTACTTATGATCCGAAATTTTAATATTGAAACGATCATTTACGAATGGCGATCCATTTCATATCTGAATGATCGTAAACGCCGGGAAACCTTTCTGACTTCAGTGCATGATTTTGAAAGCCTCCCATAGGGCTCAATGGCACTCTGCAGCTCCAACCCGGCCCAAGGAAAGTCTCCCATAGGGCTCAATGGCACTCTGCAGCTCCAACCTGGCCCAAGCAAAGTCACGATACCGAAGCTTGAATGAATCTGAAACTTTCGTAGCCGTTGCAACAAATACAATTTTGTCGCACAAATTGTCGCCCATATTGTCGCAAAGTATGAAAAAGTCGCGCAAATTGAAAATATTGCAGAAAATACGCAAAAGTTGTAAACTTTATTTTTTGTAATCAGACCTGTCATACTTCAATGAATGTGCCCCATAACATTTGTAATATTATAACATTCAGGCCCGGATTTGTGGAAAGGCCACAAAGGCCCGGGCCTAGGGCAGCACAAATTTGGGGGCGGCATGCCACCCCACCGCAGCGAAATGTTAAACTTTTTTCCCATACGGAGCAATGGGGACCTCTCTCCCACTGGTCCGTATGCGAGTGTAAAGTTTGCACATGTGCGCAGGGGGGGGGGGAAGGGGTGCGCACGGGGGGGGGGCCCACGGACAGGGGGCGGCCTCGGGGTGCCCAGATTACAAATCCGGTGCTGATAACAGCAATAATTCTCCAGCAGGTCCCTTACACATGACTAGCATTGATGTTATTTGTTACACTAATAATTGTAAAAGTTTAACATACACCATTTCCACTTAGCAGTACTATTTTAGCAGAGTAACATGCATCATTTCCTCTTTGCAGTACTAGTTTAGAAGTGAAACATGCATCGTTTCCACTTAGCAGTACTAGTTTAGAAGTGGTCCTGATCTGATGAAAGACTGTAAGCCATAAAGGATTTCCAGTAATAGAATATAGTGTTGGAAATGGACACTGGCTCACAGTTTGCGCCCTGTAAAAACATTGTAGAAAAAATCTAAAACAACTGAAGAACAAATGTAATCTCTTTCATGAATTGAGATCTGGTTGACATTAAGCATAAAATCTAGGTGCCGCTACTACCCATAACTAGAACAATCAACACAAAACTTTGCTTATCTTACAATTTTTGTTAATTAAGTTGATGGTTCTTTTCATAGTCAAAACTAAAACAGAAATGTAACTATATTTCAAATATTTATTCTTGTCATTTAGCATTTAAATAATTCTTAGTAATTCCTAGTAATCATGAAGCTTTTTGAAAGAGTTACATAAGCATTTACTAAAGGGTAAATCAAGATGCCCCAAATTTTAATGTAAAGGGAGATACAGTTGTCTACACATTTCCCTAACTTTAATAATAAGGAGAAGGAAAGGGGTAGTTAATTGCCTTGGGTTCTAGGTGTGACATTCCGCCACCTTTAACAATAAAATGGGGGATAAGGCCTGTATTGACTATGCTATCCATACATCCACCTTCAACAATGAGAGAGGTTAAGAGGGCATTAATTTCTAGGGTTCTAGGCTATGCATTCCCCCACCATTAACAATAAGATGTGGCATAAGGTCTGTAAAATCTATGTTATGCATTCTCCCATCTTCAGCATTAAGGAAAAGGAAAGGAGTCATTGATGCCTAGGGCTCTAGGCTATCTATTTCCCCACTTGGGGAAATGTGGGGGATAAGGCTTGTAATTGTTATATGTTATCCATTCACCTCATTCAACAGTGGGGAGGGGTAAAGGGGTCATTAATGTCTATGATTCTAGGCAATGCATTCCCCCACACTTAAAAGATAATAGGAAAACTGGTCTAGTTCCAAAACTGATGCTTTAGTTTCTTTTTTGTGGATAAAAAGAGAAGACCTCAGTAGCCCAACAGCACTTAAAGTTTAGTCATCCAATTTTTGAAAGTTGCATTTTTTCTGTGCTGATTCATTACTGATATATGGCTGTTTAATAGCAACATCATTTTATAGATTTTTACCTGCTAAATCATATGCATTACATTATGAATAAACACTAATGGTGTAAATAGAACTGATGAGCCAAGTAATGAAATGAATCCTGGGAGCCTGGGGCAACACAGACCTTTGGGACCTCTTGTGTATGTATAGTTGCACTGTTTATCCTATTCAACTTAAGCTGTTTTGCATTAACAGGGATACATTAGAGAGCGCAATTCATTAAAGTACTTGAGTCTAACCACACTCCTGCACTTTCACATGGTTCAGTGTGTCAAAGTGTCTATCCTGCCTCTTCTGATAAGTGGTGCACAACTGGGATGCTGGGGCCTTGGACCCTAGGGCAGCCACCACCCTGGACTCAGCAGTAGCTTAAAGGGATTATGTCATGATTTATATGGTGTATTTTTATTTCTAAATTACACTGTTTACATTGAAAATAATTCACTCTACCCTTTAAAATGTTATTCCTAACTAACAAATGTAATTTTTTAGCTGTAATATTGGTGTGTAGGCGCCATGTCAGTGCATTGTGCCTGAGTCTAAGCTTTCAGAAGGAGCCGGCGCTACACATTAGAACTGCTTTCAGGTAACCTATTGTTTCTCTTACTCATGTAACTGGATGAGTAACTGGATGAGTCCCAAGCCGGACTTGGATTTCTTACTAGTGAGTGCTATTCTGATACTTACTGGGAGCTACTATCTTGCTCAGTTCCCAATGCTCTGCTGATCGGCTGCTGGGGGGTTGGGGGGGATATCACTCCAACTTGTAGCTCAGCAGTAAAGTGTGACTGAAGTTTATCAGAGCACAGGTCACATGGCTGTGGCACCCCAGTAAATAAAGAAAATGGCTAGCCCCATGTGAAATTTCAATATTAAATATAAAAAAAATGAAAAATGGATTTCAATGCAGGATTCTGCAGGAGAAGCTCTATTAACTAATGGTTTTTGAAAAAAAACATATTGCCCCATGACAGTATTCCTGTAAGTGTTCAGGAAACACAGTTTTGAAGGCACAATCTAAATGCAACTTAAACTCTTTAACTCTCTCAAACTCAACAACAACCCAGGGGTGGCACGTGGGGCAACAATCATATAAAGTGTTACTGGTGCCATCTTGTTCTACTGTCTACCTCTTGAATACACATACCTGCCACCCTTTATACCTACAATTTCTGCAAGGCCTTGGTCACTCCTTTTCAGACCCCTTCTTAAGATACCTCTGGAATCATGTCCAGTTCTAGAAATATATTCTCATGAAAGACCTTATATTAATTTTCAGAAAATGTATGAAGTTACAGGTAAGGGATCTGTTATCCAGAAAGCGTCGAATTACAGAAAGCCTGTCTCCCATAGACTCCATTTTAATCAAATAATTCAGATTTTTAAAATTGATTTCTTTTTCCTCTGTAATAATAAAATAGTACCTTGTATTTGATCCATATAATATATAATTCATTCTTATTGGGTGCAAAACAATCCTGTTGGGTTTAATTAATGTTTTATTAATTTTTTAGTAGACTTAAGGTATGGAGATCCAAATTATGGAAAGATCCCTTATCCAGAATACCCTTGGTCCTGAGCATTCTGGATAATGGGTCCTATACCTGTATAAGCAACAGCACACCCCCCCCCCCCCCCCCCACACACACACAGCTATTTATTTCTCAAATAAAACACTAAGATCAAAATAAATTCAAGAAAAAAATAGTTTAATATAAGCTCTCTCCATACATTCTCTCAAAAAATTCCAGTCCAGAAATATTACAGATTCCATTACAATTTTTCAGTTGGATATGGGTTGGTATGTTTCCGCCATAATATCAAAAGTACTTTTTTTGATATATGTTCCTTAGAATGGATTGTACAAAATTAGCCCTGAGGAATTTCTTTTTCCTTGATTCTACATACATTCACAAAAAAAAATCTCAAGAGCACCCAAGTGAACATAACATTCTGGGAGCACACCACCAGCAGAATGAGAGTTAGATTTATATACACACACTTTGCATTCCCTTTGTTTTCATGAATACAGTAGTTTAATATATATGATTTAATGTGTTTTAATTAATTTGTGAATTCAAGTTCACAAACAAATAGGCTCCAAGTTCTCCACCGTTTTCATATATTTTAGTAAAATAAAAGAATGGTTGAGATCACCTCAGTTTTAAAACACAGCAGCAGAAGTCTTTTTTTTTTTAATGTGCGCAGACTGGAAATGAGGGTGACACACTTCAAATAAGTTTGCCCATTAAAAACAAGGAGCTTGGCTAATACGACTATCAACTCATTCGTTATGTTATGAGACCTGCGGCCTTACTCTGCTTCCTATTGCGTGTACTGGACGCGAGCTTCTGCTAGTTAAACAATTAAATACATAGCAGAAGGTGGTGCATAGTTGTACATAAATGTGTCTGAGCTATGTGTTGCACCAGATGGCCCTTTATATATTACAAAAACCTGCTTAAAATGGTTTGGAGACGTTTACGAGGGAAAACGGAGGCTTTTTTTCTCCTCTTTATACCATTTCCTTCTCTCCATACGTCTGTCCTTCTCCAGTTGCCCAACAGTAAATATTACTTGCATATCTATTATGCTCTGAAAACGGAAATCACACGTCGGTGTGATGTGAGCTGAACGACGTGAAACTGCCGCGTTGACTGCGACTAAACTGGCAGAAACTTGCCGCTCGACTTCGCTGTCCTCTATTTTCGCTTTTGCTACGTTGTTTGTCGTGCATTAAGAAGTTCTCTAGCAGCTGAAGCTTTTTATGCTCTTCTTTTAGAAAGACATTGACAAGCATAGTTTTCTCCTTTTTGATTTGTTCGCTAATGTCCTTTGGAATATCTGGTATGAGCCAGTCCACTACGGCACTCAAAAACATGACCAGGTTCTGCAATGAAACAAATACATTTATTGGATAAAGTCCAAGCACCAAGATTCATTGCAGTTAATAGTTTAATCAGGGATTTACAGCAATCATGAAGTAGGGTACTGTGACCCATAATAATTATTATTAGGACTAATTCTGTTTACCCATAAGCAATAACACAGTTTGTTTGATGGTCAAATCTAAAATAATTACTATACTATAACTGAACTTTAAGTACTTAATAAGGCAAAAGAAGAATTTACTAGACACGCTAAGAAGTCGTTTACTTTGACCCGAAAAACAAGAGTGCACTTAGTGGCCACTAAAAAATCCAGTACTAAGCGCAGCATGCTTATCTTAATGAAAGGAGGACACCTGCATGCTTAAATTCACCTCACGAATACAGCATGGCTAAATGCAGGCAGTTCTGTATTCATGGGGGAAACATAGTTCTCTGCATTTTGGAACACTAAAACCTGCAGCAGTTGTTTAGGCAAAAAATGCAGAAAACATGGCAGACTGCATCAATTTTTTGCACTTTGCACCCTGTACTGCACTAGTATCTAGTTCCCACAGAAGCAATGATCACCAGCACCCAGGCCCGTTAAGCTGGCCATACACGCATCGATATTATCGTATGAAACATCGCGTTGTACGATATTCGGTGAGTGTATGACAGATCGATGAGACAACGGATATAGCGAAGGCTTGCGGATATCGGTCATCTTGTCAACTGGGCAGGGTAAAAAATTTTGATCAGGCACCATTGAAGGCGTCCGAGCAAAATCTACATTTAGGGGCACATTTACTAATCCACGAATCTGAATGGGAAAAATTCGGATTGGAAACGAACATTTTGCGACTTTTTCATATTTTTTGCGATTTTTTTTCGTCGCCGTTACGACTTTTTCGTAAATTGTTGCAACTTTTTCGTAGCCGTTACGACTTGCGCGAATTGTCGCGACTGTTTCGTAGCCGCTATGATTTGCTCGTATATTGTCGCAACTTTTTCGTATTGAGCGCTCGTAAACGGCGGGCAAAACTTTCAGACTTTGCATGATTTTGGAAGCCTCCCATAGGACTCAATGGCACTCTGCAGCTCCAACCTGGCCCAAGGAAAGTCACCATACTGAAGCTTGAATGAATCCGAAACTTTCGTACTCAATTTGCGCAAGTCGTAACGCTACGAAAAAGTCACAACAATTTACGAAAAAGTCACAACGGCTACGAAAAATCCGCGACAATTTACGGAAAAATCGCAAAATACCGATCATTACGAAAAAAAAAGCATTCGGACGCTTTTCGGATTAGTAAATGTGCCCCTTAGGGTTGAATTGGCAGGTGGAGGTAGAATTCCTATTGTTTCTACCTCCATATCTGACAATTCAGCTCTGAAGGCCAGTGGGGGATGAACAATCAGAATTGCTACGTGTATCGCTACCTTACGTTTTTTATGTTAGTAATATACTAAAGAATTCAGTTTAAACAAACTATACTGGAAGTTGAACAACTCTGCCACGTCATCTCCAGATGTGTCCAAAACAGGTAGAAATTTTATTCTCATAAATAAAACACAAAATTGTATTGACAGTGATGGATAAATTAGGGAGAATGTATCTGTGCATAACATAATATAGGTCTCATCTTTTGTTGTACATAGGGTGCAGCACTACTCAAGGAAGCTAAGAATTTCAGCAAACAAAGGTTAGCCATCACTCTTGGCTAACTGTTTCACATGTTCTTTAGCAAAAGGGCAAAGACACACAGAGCTACTTAGTAGCAGCTGCCTGTCACGGGTTCTAAACACCAGAAAATTGCCTGCCATAGACAATACTGACAATTGTCTCTGTTAAAACACACATAGAGACAATTGTCAGTAAATGATCAGCATTGTCTGTTTTTGTAGCTGTGACAAAAAAAAATCTAAAAGCTGGTGACTGCATGCAGAATGTCAATTGAATTTTCCAGTGGTAGTTGAATTTTCCAATTACAAGCTAATTTTCAATTCAAAAAGTAGAGGGTAACGTTCAAGTTGTCTTTTAACATTCTTTAACAAGTTTTTTTCATCAATAAATAAATATTCAAGGTTTCCCCCCATATGCAGTAACCCATAGCAGCCAATAAGACATTTGCTTTTAAACAGGTGACCAGTAAATGCTCCTGCTGTTTGGTTAATATAGGTTAGTGCTCCTGGGCAAACCCAGTGAATTCTATCACATAGCCCCCATAGTGTTTTTTTCCTAATTCGAATTTCATGAAAACAAATCTGACCTCAATCTACAAAACTTTAACATAACGAAAGCTGATAAGTTTGCAACAGATCTAGTAACCAATCAGCGATTACTATGCCTTCTGTATTTGTGCCTCACCCAGGGCTGCTCTCTCTATATTTCTGTAACATTATTAATGTTATTATTATTCATTTTTCTGTTATCTGGGTTAGCAGAGTCTGGTAGCCAGTGGCATCCTGCCACTCACCTTTCCAACAGCTCTGTAGTCAGTATAGACAGCCCTGTGTTCTACTACGGTAAAAGAAAAAACACTTTGTGTTGATAATCAGGGACTTCAGCTCCTGAAATGACATGGGTTCTATGGGAGAGCTAGTCACTTTCCCTGTAAGCGGGTATTTGCCAGACCCAAAGGATTAGTCTAATCAGACTTACCTGAAAAAGGATGACAAAGGCCAGACGTACAGCTAAAATTGTCCAGTATTGCTTGGAAAAATCATACTGATTTGGGGAAGAAGGTGGCTCTCTATAATCTTTATATCTGCAGAAAGAGGAAAGGAATATTTTTATTGAAAAAGGTTATGATCCAGTGGATGAAGAGAATGAGGCTGATTTATCAATTATCAGCATTTGTAAAGGAACCCTAAAACTTCTTTTTTGTGCTACTTTGAACTAAAACGATGGTAAAATGACAACAAAAGTGCTTTAACAACCCTAGGCCCCTCCAGAGGCTTTGTTACCCCCAATACTGCCCCATTTGTTGTACCTATTAAAAAAATGTAAGGTAGCACATCAATTGCTAATCAGGGGCATAATTAGTTGAAGTCAGGGCCATATTGGTGTCAACTGCTTATGTTCCAGTTGTGACAGTGCTGGGAGAATGACATAAAGGAATGCAAGTTGGCAGATGTCAACCCTGCTGCACAATTCTACATTTTCCTGGTGGAGAACCCTCAGTATTTCTATGTTTGAATGTCTCTAACTCTAGTGTGTCACTCAAGCCTTAAGTCTCCTTTATAAGCCCAAGCATCATTCCTACCAGCTGTGCATATTGTGTATTATTTATTATCTAAATAATACACTAAGCATTAATTAAAGGTTTAAGGCACCATTATTTTTTTCTAAACCAGCTACAATTCTTTTCTTTATAACATAAAGGTAAAAAGATCAGTATTTCAGCTCTTGCCTTATGTTTACTAAACTCACCTTTTAATTCTTCTAAAAACCAACCACAACATTATATCTACATAATTATATCCTGTCTCGGGGCAGACTCAGTTTTCATAGATGAACAACCATTATTCCTGCCAATTTGCTTAAGCTCAAATTTGACTGCGGCAGGAACCATCATTTTTAAACACCAAAAACCGAGCCAATGTTCCTCTCCGTTTTCCAGCAATGCATGTCAGTGAACTGTTTGTGTTCATTCTACAGGTCCATTATGTTCCCGTCTCTAGCTCCACACTTCTGAATTAACTGCCCTTACAAAGAATATAACATTGCTTTATTGTATTTACAAATTCAGTTACCGTAACAACTCATGAAAAGGAAAGAAGTGGCATGATGATATATCTATTCTGCCTCAATACTCTTTGGCTGTAGGCTAAGACCTACATTTGTTAAGCTCAAATCCACTACATACTGCAAAGTTGTTTGTTTTGCTCAAAGCTAATTCTCTGGAACTTGAAAACGACAATGAAAGTTTGGCTCATTCTTCATAAATTAGTCACGAGCCTCTCATTGGTAAATCGTGGCATAACTTGAAATGTATTTATTACATGCATTTTTCCAAGAGTTAGTCAATGTTCTGATGCTGTAGCGTGCAGGCAGGGGTGATCAAGAAAATTAAACAAAAGGGTTTGATGGAACTTTGCATTCATCATATCAACAAAGAGACAAAGAGGAGGAGTATACCAGGCAAAGACTTTTGATTGGAAAAACTTTAATTAAAGCCAACATTATAAAATCCCTGCTGGACAAAGTCCAAATGTCCCACAAATTCTTACAATGGCTTGCTTTTATGTCTGATGTACAAATTCTGAATACATTTGTCTCTGTGTAGGCCTCGTTCTTGAGTGCACATAAAAATAAAGTATGCACACTGCAATATCATAAAGTAAAATAAATACAAATGTTAAGCCTGCTCAGTACAGAATATGGCATAGTATCAACTCAGTAATTATAGTGTAAAGTGAATCAAAATGTTAGTCATTATCCACATGACTAGGGCAGCACAGGGTAGGGTAGCATTGACTTAATTCAGTTTATGTAACGATCTAAAACAGATTTCTTTCTAAAAAAAAAAAAAGGGGCATGATCCAGTTGCACAGAACTACTGTAGTGTTTTTTCTCACAGTATATTCTTGTGAGATACTGTATAATCCTAGGTTGGAGGTTTTGCTCAGTCCCTGTAAGTGTTAATCCAGTCAATGGCTGGGCCTAGTTTAGGATTGGGAGAGGGAGCTATTTTCTCTTTCCAGGTTATAGTTCTCTGACAGTTAGGGGTTTTAGATCTCCCTAGTTGGATACCACTTACTGGAGGGTGTGGTCAGTGCTGGAAAGTCTGCAGTAGGAGGCCTCAGTAGGAGAAGCTAGTGTCAGGGAAGATTCTTTAGGAGTGAGAGTTGAGCTGAAGGTAGTTAGTAGAGCAACCCAGCAGAGGGACTGAATAAATGGCGATCCAGAAAATAAAGGGTTAACTGTCTAAGGCCAATGCTCTCATCAGCATCTGAAGGTGTCTGCACCTCAAGCTATTGCATTGAGCTGAGTGCAGGCACACAGAGTAGATTTCTGCAGCAAAATGTTTTGGTGCTGATGCAGCGGCTTAAGGTGCAGGCATATCCAAAAGCTGATCAGAGAGTAGGGGCTGATTCTTAACCTGTGTTATCCGCAGCCCGAGAATCAGCCCCTTGTGGCATTAGCTTTAAGAACTACTGGTGCCCAAGTTATTGAAAGTTCTGTTCCCTCATGGTTACTTATATTCTTATATTTTCAGCAGTTGTGAATTATGAAATTATTGCCCTACTGTGCCTTTTATACAGTAGTGACATCTAAGTTCCCTTTACATTTCCATGATGAGACATTGTACTGGAGGTTTGTGTAGTTAAAAATAGATTGTGTTCAGGATTGTTATGCTTCAAATCCACAAGGCCTGGGTGCTGACTAAGTCATGTCTTGGCGACTGGAAAAGGCATCTCCATGTAATTGCATGTAAGCATTATAGAGTGTTTAATCTAATTACTAAATTACTTTTGAGCTATGAATAACCCATAGAGGGAGCAAACTTTGTTTGGTACCACATGGTGCACATAAGGCACCACAGCTAGGGATGGGTGAAAAAATTCAGCAGGCATGGAATTGTGCCGAATTATAGTGTTTTGCCATTGGCAGAACAAAATTGGCCGCGGAAAAATTCACTGCACGTCAAAAAATTGACGCCTGTGTCAAAAGAATTGCTGCGAGCATCAAAAAGAATTGTCTCTCTCATCAATAGAATTGTCTTGGGCCAAAAAGGATTGTCTTTCTCATCAAAAGAATTGTCGAAAGATTCTGACGCGTGACATTTCGCATTTTAAAAGATTTGCAAATTTTTGGGCGAAGCAAAAAGCAAAGATTTGCTCATCACTAACCCCAGCACCAGCATTGGACCCTGGCACCTTAGCCAGGGGCTGACCAAAAGTCTCAGACCATAGGCTCACTGTGCAAATTAGTTCAAACTCTTTATTCTCCTAGTCTCTTTCCCTTTACATACTATAATCTATTATTCTATCTATTTAGTCTCTTTGTTCCCATACAGAAATAGGGAATGAAAACTAAAGACCAAATGGTTAGAAGTAGAAGGGTCGACTGGCACCTGTGCCTACTGCGAGTTTTCCTGGTATCCTGGCAGCCCAGTTCAACGCATATAACTGCACTTGGTTGAGTTGAATTATCTATTAAAATGGATAGATATGGAAGTACATTGCTTTTTCGATCTGTATTTATATTTTTGTTTAGGAAGCAGAGTTTTGAAAAACAAAAATACTGTAGGAATCTACTGAACCTTATTGATTTTTCATTTTATTTAAAACTGTGCTAATGAAGCTGCAGTACCAGATCCTGCTATCTAACTATATTTTTTTACACTTTCATTCTTTCAACCCCACTAGCTTTTAGAACTCTTAACCCACACATTTTGCAATATTCTGAAATCTCTTTCCTTGGGCAACCAATCACCTTGCTATTTTGTAAATCTGATTGAGTTCTAGTATTGTGATTCCTTTGTGTCTCGCTCATCTAATTGTATTTAAAAAAAAAATTAAAACCTGGAAGTTTTATCTAACACAATCTGCCATGAATTCATCATTACCTTGCACTTTGAAAAATAGTCACAGGTTTCTGCACTCCAAAAGTGTCAACTCAAGGAATGTATAGATCCCACCCCCTACCCAACCACTAAAATTCATGAACCTTAAAACTTACTGCTTGCCCTATTGCAGGCAGCAATGCCATGGCTTGCCTTCCACCCACAGGTGCTGTGCTTTGTCCCTAGTATCAGATTTCCAAACCATCGTTCACAACACTATTTGGGAATATGATTTAGTAAATATATATTGCAGTTTAGTGAATTTTATTTCATTGCCAGGTTCTTGGACCCTAGGTCCAAGTGACGTGGGGTGCACTAAAGGACTTGTTCATACTCCCTGCTTAATACAAATGTTATAGGCCGTATTTAACACAAAAACTTATCTGATTCCCACACAATAAAAGTACATTTATTATGAAACTTAGTATAAAGACATTAAGCACATGGGCTTTGTTGAGAAATGACTTTACTTTGGCTGTTACTAAAGAACAGTAAAAAGTTCTTATTAATGGAGATTTTCGTCTCTTCTCTAATTCTCCAGAGCATGTCAGGTTTTACCAACAAAAAGAGAAAAAACACCAGCTTTTTGCCTTGATTGCATTAATGCTAAATTCTTTTTCTGGAACAACCTTAGCAGACGTGTCATTTGGGTGTTAGGAAGATTGCGGTTTAATGGTACTTTGGAAACCCATCAGATGCGGTCTCCATTAAGGCATATGTCACTATAAAATTCCCGAGTTACATTTTGTAAATTACTGTCATTAGTGAGGGAACTAAAGGCCTCTCTGCCAGAGGTGCAATAGTTCTAATTGCATTTGTAATTCTAGTGCTTTCCCTACTAAGAATAACTAACACTGTGAATACTTTTGTTCTTTTTCTCTGTTTTATTTACTTATTTTGAGTGAATTTGTTTTTTCTAGTTGAGAAGATAGTTACTGGAACAGACCTTTACATTAATGATGTTGGAAAATGTAAACTGCTGCATATATATATATATATAAAAATATACATACAGTACAGTAAACATACACGTAGTGCAATTTAGTATTTAGTAATAAATGATTATTAAAATTAATAATAACTACAGGTCTCTCTCGGTGCCTTGAATAAGTGTGGAGCGATCGGACTGTGAGAGTGCGCTCCAGAGTGGAACGCACACATTGGATTAGGCTGGCACCATCTTGTTATGGTGGGAGTGAGGTGCCATTAACAGGGGTAGAGGAATTCTGCAGGACACACCAGTAAACAGAGAACCCCAAGACCAGGTGCCAACAAAGGAACCCCATTGGAGGATTTGATGAGAGCTTTCCAATTCTTTGTAGGGAATTAGTGCGGTGAATGCAAACTTTTTTGGGAGGGGTAAGGAGATCACCCCGGATTACACCTTGATACAAGGGTCTGGATACCCCACACGAGCTGGGGATCGGTGCGGTTCATGGACTGGGTTCGAAATACCCCTGGCACACTCTACCACATACTTAAGGGACATTTTTTAAAAAATGTATTAGACCTGGATATAATGAAATTTCCTTGACATGAACACTGTTTTTTCTCTTTATTAAATATTATTGAGAGAATATTCATGAATTTTCATAAAGAGACTTTTTAATGAATTTATATGGATGCATTTTGATCCAACAGAGGTTCCTGCTTATTTATAACTTTTTTAGATTGTATTATTTTCTGGCCAGCCAGTTTTGTATGTCTGATTTGAGGGGATCAATATAGGATAATTTTTTATATTTTTTTAATTGTTTTAAGAGCAATAAATTATTATCAACTATCAGACTTTTAATACATCAGAGGTTTCTTTATTTATACCATATAAAAAAAGTCTGGTTTATATGTCTACCCAAGAAAAGCAGTTTTTTTCCATTCATGGCTACTGTAGCACTCTCTTCCACATATGAAACCTCGATTTTCTCCTATACAGGAGGGCCTGCTGTCCCCTTTTGCCATCATAGAGTCAAAAAACCTATTTAAACCTGAAGCTAGACAAGACTATTGGTTCCAATTAGCAGATTAGACTTTATTGATCAGCGTGTTTAAAAGCTAGAATCTGATTGGTTACTACGGCAGAACTGCTAACACTGCACCTTTTATTACATTACATGGCAATACCAAAAGTATTTTCTATTATAATGGACCTAGGTAAATGGAATAATGTTCTTATAGAGTTGTCACATAAAAGTAAATGTAAAAAGTGAAATCTTTTTCCTCCACCAAGTAATGCTCTGTTGATAATCTCTGAACTCCTTGTAATTTTAGCACCTATAAATACTGTATCTATATATTGTAATAATTGGCTAGCACCTAAAAGCTGGCGCTATATGAGATCATCTAAGCATTCTTTTACGTTTATATTACTGCTGGTAGCCCATTACAGTACCCAGACACAATAAAGCTTTTTACACCTAATCACAGAGGCTTATGTCTTTTTTTTCTACCCGTCACTAATACAGTACAGCTACAATTGCAATTTTCCCCCTAAAACAGATGGAACTATTGGATACCAAATAACAATTTCCTGGTTACACATTAAATATGACATTAAGATTTAACCCATCCTGGTGTTGTTTTGAAAAAAATACTCTATGAATAAGCTATAATCTTTGCAAACCATTATTAATGTAACAAGGGATTCTCTCCTGAATTATCACTAGTTAAAAAGTTTTTTGGGGGGGCGGCTAGATAATATGTTGCGTGAGTTCCTTTCAGACTTCGTGTGACACCAAACAATGGTGACTGAAAGGAAAGTTGACATGTGGAATTTTGAAAATAGGGCCCTGAAAGAACAGATCTTTCAAGCAAGGACACCTCAGGCATTGTATCTGCATTCCCCACATGTTAAATATACTTGTATATTATTTATGCAAAAACAACTGGGCTGCTCCATTAAAGTGCTTTTCTCCCATGGGACTCAATTTGAAACCTCAAAGACTTTACAAACAAATACTTGGTGTTACTTTGATCAACAAAATAAAAATCTGTGTTACTGCTGGTTTACTTTAGGGCAAATGGCAGGCTATAAAATGTGAATTATAATTAAATTTTAGAACAACAACATATGGTATAGAATGTTATTGGAGCTGATGGACTATTTTATTGGACTATTTTGTACCTTGGGTCCCATCATGTTTAGGTTTTTAAATTATGATAAAGATTTTCTATTTTGCCTTATACTTTTACAAAAACCTGCCCCACTTAGCATTTTAACCTCTCTTCTGTTTTTATTATGTCCAGAAAATCCATTAGGTATTATTTTTTGGTTCCAAGTTATGGGCAGCAACTGTAGTGTATGTTCCTTTGTCTAGAACAGGGGTAACTTTCTTTGTGAGCCACAGTCAAATGTTAAAAGACTTGGGGAACAACACAAGCATGAAAAAAGTTCCTGGGGTACCAAATAAGAGCTATGATTGGCTATTTAGTAGCCCCTATGTGGACTGGCAGCCTACAGAAGGCTCTGTTTTGCTTTACACCGTGTTTTTATGCAACCAAAACTTGCCTCCAAACCAGGAATTCTTAAATAAGCACCTGCTTCGGGAACATTGGGAACAATAGCCAAGATGTTGGAGAGCAACATGTTGCTCACAAGTTGTGATGGGCGAAATAATTCCCCAGGCATGGATTTGCACTGAATTTCCTCCTTTCGCCATTGGTGGATTGTTTTGAAAAATGGATGATGAAATTAACCATTGAAAAATTTGCAAAAAAATTGACTGATCAAACAAAAATGTTGTGTGCATAGTTTTTTTTGACGCGTGACATTTTTCACTATTTCGTGAATCTTTTGAAAGTTTCGCAAATTTTTTGGAGAAGCGATTTTTTGTGCTTAATAAATATCAAACATTTTAGTTTTGAAGGCCTTAATTTGAATTTATAAGTTTTAGAGAAAGACATTTCAAATCACTGCAAAAATGTATACAGTGCTGTTTTTAGGTCCAGTGCCACCATAGTGCGGTCTCGTACCTTAGGTCACGCCGGCCGGCAGACGCGCACTGGAAATCCATTCTGCTTGTGTGCAGTTGCGCATCCTTGTAAATGGTGATGAGCAACTGTGCATGTGCGATGACGTTTGTCATACACAGTTCATACACAGTTAAGCACAATGAAGCCTTTTAAACAATGAAGCCTTGTATTTTCCTCATTTCCTTTATTGTTTTGCAGCCAAAAACTGCCTATTTAGACTGATTTCTCATTCCAAACTGGTTTCTGGTTGTATCAGTTTCTTAAGCCTGTTTTACTTTGAATTTCTGGTTTTTTATTTCGGCCTGTTTCCTGACAACGTTCCTAGTTGCTCGCCTTGACCTTTGCCTGTTTTTCCACTATGATTTTGCCTGATCCTTGCCCGTACCTTATATTTTCTTATCTGTACTCTACACGTTAGCAGGGTCCCAGCTTGGACCGCAGCAGAAACTTCTGGGACCCAAAAGGGCATTGGTGAAGACCAGAAAGAGCTGGGTGTCCCTGCTTTACCGTAAGAGACAGATTATACATTAGCGGCCTCATATAGGTTCCTGCCTAACTAGTACGTTACACCCTCAGATTGTGGAAGTGACATCACACACATACATAGTTACATAGTTACATAGGGTTGAAAAAAGATCAGTGTCCATCAAGTTCAACCCATCCAAGTAAACCCAGCACACACAACCCACACCTACCAATCTATACACTCACATACATAACTATAAATACAACCACTAGTACTAACTGTAGATATTAGTATCACAATAGCCTTGGATATTCTGATTGATCAAGAACTCATCCAGGCCCCTCTTAAAGGCATTAACATAATCTGCCATTACCACATCTCTAGGAAGGGCATTCCACAACCTCACTGCCCTCACCGTGAAAAACCACCTACGCTGCTTCAAATGGAAGCTCCTTTCCTCTAATCTAAAGGGGTGACCTCTGGTGCGTTGATTGTTTTTATGGGAAAAAAGAACATCCCCCAACTGCCTATAATCCCCTCTAATGTACTTGTACAGAGTAATCATGTCCCCTCGCAAGCGCCTCTTTTCCAGAGAAAACAACCCCAACCTCGACAGTCTAACCTCATAGCTTAAATCTTCCATCCCCTTAACCAGTTTAGTTGCACGTCTTTGCACTCTCTCCAGCTCATTAATATCCTTCTTAAGGACTGGAGCCCAAAACTGCACTGCATACTCAAGGTGAGGCCTTACCAGGGACCTATAAAGGGGCAAAATTATGTTCTCATCCCTTGAGTCAATGCCCTTTTTTATACAAGACAGCACTTTATTTGCTTTAGTAGCCACAGAATGACACTGCCTGGCATTAGACAACTTGTTATCAACAAAAACCCCTAGATCCTTCTCCATTAAGGAAACCCCCAACACACTACCATTCAGTAGATAGTTTGCGTTTATATTATTTCTACCAAAGTGCATAACTTTGCACTTATCAACATTGAACCTCATTTTCCAGTTTGCTGCCCAGTTATCTAATTTTGTCAAATCACTCTGCAAAGCAGCAGCATCCTGCATGGAACTTATAGTTTTGCACAATTTAGTGTCATCAGCAAAAATAGAAACAGTACTGTCTATGCCCACCTCCAGGTCATTAATAAACAAGTTAAAAAGCAAAGGCCCAAGGACTGACCCCTGCGGTACTCCACTAACCACACTGGTCCAATTAGAAAATGTTCCATTTACAACCACTCTTTGTACTCTATCCTTCAGCCAGTTCTCTATCCAATTACAAATATTATGTTCTAGGCCAATATTCCTTAATTTGATCATTAACCTTCTGTGAGGTACTGTATCAAACGCTTTAGCAAAGTCCAAGTAGATGACATCAACTGCCATTCCAGCATCAAGGTTCCTGCTCACCTCCTCATAAAAGGCGACTAAATTAGTCTGGCAAGATCTGTTACGCATAAAACCATGCTGGCACAAACTAATAGTATTGTGAACTGCAATGTATTCAAGTACCCTATCCCTTATTACCCCTTCCAAAAGTTTTCCTACTACTGATGTCAGACTAACAGGCCTATAGTTTTCAGGCTGAGAACGGGATCCCTTTTTAAATAACGGCACCACATTAGCAATCCGCCAGTCTCTTGGCACCATGCCAGACATCAATGAATCCTGAAAAATTATGTGAAGAGGATTGGCAATCACAGCGCTCAGCTCATATAATACCCTGGGATGAATCCCATCCGGCCCTGGACCTTTGTTTACCTTTACATGTTCAAGTCTCTTTTGAATTTCCTCCCGAGTGACCCATGCGCCAGTAGCTAAATTACTAGAACTGGGCATATTACAAGGGAAGCCTTCATTATCTGGCTCCTCAGATGTATAGACAGATGAAAAATAAGAGTTCAAAATTTCAGCTTTTTCCCCGTTCTCATCAACCAACTTACCCCCCCCGTGATAATAAAGTTCCCACCCCTTCTTGCTTCATTTTTTTACTATTCACATAATTAAAAAATAATTTAGGATTCTTTTTACTCCTAGCAGCAATATCCCTTTCCATTTCTATTTTAGCTTGCTTGATAGCTTTTTTGCATGCTTTATTTGCTTCCTTGTACCTGATGAAAGTTTCCGCTGTCCCAGCTAACTTGAATGCCCTAAAAGCACGTTTTTTCTTACCAACCTCTACAATAACACTTTTATTCAGCCATAAAGGTTTTGCTTTGCGATGCCTCTCCTTGCTTACAAGGGGGATATACTGTTGTGTATACCTACAAAGCAATGTTTTAAAGATGTTCCATTTTCCTTCTGTGTCTAACCCCATGAAAAGCCTTTCCCAGTTGACACATTGCAGAGATGCCCTTATACTGGCAAAGTCTGCACATCTAAAATTAAGCGTATTAGTTACTTCCTTATAGCGCTGTCTCTGCAGCATTATCTCAAAGGAGACCATGTTGTGATCACTGTTCCCCAAATGCTCACCCACACAAATGTTAGAGATGAGTTCATTATTATTAGAAATCACCAGGTCCAAAATAGCGTCATTCCTAGTGGGTTCTTGAACCGCCTGAAATAAAAAGTTGTCATTTAGCATATTTACAAACCTACTAGCTTTTTCTGACTTAGCCACCCCATTACTCCAGTCAATGTCCGGATAATTAAAGTCCCCCATAACAACAACTTGACCCAGTTTTGAAGCCTCCTCCATTTGCAACAATAGCTGGGCCTCATCCCCCTCATCTATACGGGGTGGTTTATAGCATACACCAATGATCATTTTCTTTGTGACCTTCAGCCCTACTGAAATTTCTACCCAAAGAGATTCAACGTTTTCATTGGTAATGTCTTTATTACATGGCTTTAAGTCTGACTTTACGTAAAGACAAACCCCTCCACCCTTTTTAATCTCTCTGTCCCTCCTAAAAAGTGTATAACCATTTAAATTCGCAGCCCAGTCGCATTTATCATCCCACCAGGTCTCAGTGATACCTATTAAATCATAATTTTCAATACATGCAATAGCTTGCAGCTCCCCTAATTTACCCGACAAGCTACATGCATTAGCCAGCATGCAGCGGAGATGATTACTTCTCCCTCTGATGTTTACATTAGCTAAGGGAGAATTAGAGCTAAGGCAATTATGAGACTGCTTTCCTTGTAACGGAAGCTCCTTATCTGATAAACTATATGCCCCCCTCACTCCTCCCTCACAACCCTTTGCTAGTCCCCCTACCCCGTCTACACTGATTTTCCCATGGAATTCTAGCTCACCCACCCCCCCCTTGTCTAGTTTAAACACTCCTCCAACCTCTTAACCATTCTCTCCCCTAGCACAGCAGACCCCCTTCCATTGAGGTGCAATCCGTCAGGGCTGTATAGATTGTACCCCAAGGAAAAGTCAGCCCAGTGCTCTAGGAACCCAAACCCTTCCTTCCTACACCAAGACTTTAGCCACGCATTTAGCTCCCTAAGCTCCCGCTGTCTCCCTAAACTTGCACGCGGCACCGGCAAAATTTCCGAAAAAATGACATTGGAGGACCTTTGCCTAATCTTAGAGCCTAGATCCCTGAACTCACTCTTTAAAGTCCCCCACCTACCGTTCATTTTGTCGTTAGTACCGATATGTACCAAGACAGCCGGGTCTTGCCCAGCCCCTCCCAATAATGTGTCAACCCGATCAACCACATGCCGAACCCTGGCACCAGGAAGACAGCAAACTGTCCGGTTTAAGCGATCCGCTTGACAGATTACCCTGTCCACTTTCCTAATGATCGAATCCCCTATAACCACCATCTGCTTAGGCCTAGCTCTGCTCTCCTCCCCACCACTACTAGTGAAACTGGTCTTCCGGCTGTTAGAGAGATCAGCCTCACCTAGAACTGCCAATCCAGAGTTCACACTCCCATCTTCTTCACACAATCTGGCAAATCTGTTGGGATGCGCAAACCCTGGAGCAGCCTCCCTTTTCCTTTTCCCCACACTAGATTTTCTAACTGTCACCCAGCTTACTGCCCTATCATCCTTTTGCTGCTCCCCTCCCCACCTACTATCTGACCCCACTAGTTCTTGTTCAGTTAACAAGAGACCCCTCTCAAGATTGTTGATTGAACGCAGTGTTGCAACGTGTTCCTCTAGGACTCTAACACGAGCCTCTAAAGTGGCAATTCGCTCACATCCACAACAGAGGTATGCACTTTGGAACTGTTGTTCCACAACGGCATACATGTGGCAGACTGTGCACTGTGTCAGACCTTCAATGTTGCTACAACTCATACTCCCAGTTACAAGAACAGTTAAACAAAAAAAAAGGTGTAAGGACTTGTAGTAAATACCTTGTTTTACCTTATTTTTAACTCCCTTAGTGTGTAACTCCTGAGTTTATAACTCCACTTACAGAGCCCCCACTTAAAGAGCAATCACTTAAAGAGCACCTACCACCAGAGCAAGCTCCACTGGAGTGCCTGTGGTTCTATTTATGCAGTCTGTAAAGGTGAACTAATCAAACCCCACCCTCCTCAAGCTGAGGGTAATTACAAGGGAATGTAACCTGCTGTAAGCCTATGGATCCCACAAACTTTGTAAATTAGCTCCAAAAACAACAATTACTTATGAAAAAAATAAATAAAACCCAACAGTTAAAAAAACACAATGGTTTTGATAAAGTTAGTAAAGAATACTTATCCCTTTTTAGTTGAAATGAAAGCAAGTTGATTCAACCAGCCACCAGCCTGTTAGTAAGCCTTTGCCTGTTTTTCCACTATGATTTTGCCTGATCCTTGCCCGTACCTTATATTTTCTTATCTGTACTCTACACGTTAGCAGGGTCCCAGCTTGGACCACAGCAGAAACTTCTGGGACCCAAAAGGGCATTGGTGAAGACCAGAAAGAGCTGGGTGTCCCTGCTTTACCGTAAGAGACAGATTATACATTAGCGGCCTCATATAGGTTCCTGCCTAACTAGTACGTTACACCCTCAGATTGTGTAAGTGACATCACACACAGCATGTGAAGTCACTTCCGCTCAAGTGACATCAAAAGCACCATGTCACGTATCCTACCCACCACACACACTCCAGCACCAGATTTCTGCAGAAACTAGGGTGCCTATATATAAATATGGCCCTGCTTTTATACTCAGCCTTTCTTCCAATTAGATCTGCCTCCCTCCCTTAAAATAAAAATACCAATGACCCTAAAGGTCAATAGTTTTAGTAAAATATGGGAGAAAAGCACATCATAAACATTTATACTGAAAAAATCACATTTCAGTAAATGTTGGGCAAAATGGTTAATCTTCCCGTAATAGCACTTACTCATAAGGAATGAAGAGGGCACATTGGCTTATAATTATGATACTTTGATAGTACAGTAAGACCATGAGAATGGGAATGTGTAAAGCTGATACATGTGGGGATTCATTTTATTACATTACCTGCAAATTTCAACATTCTGTGCAAACTGGGAGTTTTCTGGTTGGGTTCCAGGCTTTAGATGACTAACATTGAAATATGAAAGGGTGTGATTTAGGAAACCATGCATGGTGCCGTTTTCACTGTACATGTACTGATACACAAGGCGTGGAATGAAGTCAGATGTCACAGATATTACAAATGCCTGAGAGACAGAGAGATAACCAATTAAATGTTTAAAAGCACATGGCTCCCATTCATGTGAATGGGCAGCTGATTAATAGGACACTGCAGACAAGACAACAAAGAAACATAAAACCTTAGAAATATGATTATATACATAGAGCACTCATAACTTTACTTGCAATGGATAGACTGTTCTTCAAGTTTCTAGACTCCGTATAGAACATATTTATTCTTTTATTTGTTAGTGTCTCATGTATTTAAGTAATAGAATATTTATGGATTTCTTTTTGGTTAGTCCCCTCCCACTTACCTCCAGGATCTACACATTTTTTTTTAGCAGTACGGCTTGTAGTTTAACCTTTTCCTAAGCTGCCATAGTCCCTGAGGCTGACTGATCATAAACTCCCTTTACCACTATGTTGCCCAGTAATAGTAAAAAGTTAACTGCTCCGTTTTGCTTTGCTGACATTTCCCCAGATGCAATGGAGTTTTTGGGTAAAATTCTAGTGCATTTTTAAGCCACTGAGGTGAAAGTGTTCAGAAATCTGCTCTAGAATTTTGCCACAAGTTTTGTTTCCTTGGGGAAAATACATATATGCCATTATTATGCCCCCCTTGCCTTCTACATCAGTCAATCCATTGGAGCCCTCCAGGGTGACACAGATGACCATTAGCATAGGTAGACGTGTGAGCTTCCCTTGGCAGAAGTATTGGCCTTAAGCTGCAATGAGACCTATTTAGATATCAGTTTACTCCTGATTTCAGTATCATACTAGATTCTAGAATGGTATCAAAATGCTGAGTTAAAAACTTTAGTCTTGTTGAATGCTAAATGCATGAAGGCTGCATGTTTTGATAGATATAATGTGAAAGCTATAAGTGTACAAGGCACAATATTAAAGATCTTTCTGTGCTTTCCTGTTCAGAATAACTTGGCATGTAGGATCAAAAAGCTTACAAATTACACATTCATATAAACCCATTTGCACATTTAATGTGCCATCAATCCCAGCTAACATGTTTTATAAGTAATGTCCTGTTCATTAGAGAAAATAAATGTACGTTAATTATGTTTAATTCCCATTACATAGTTGGCATGAGGTTTTATATCTGGTTGATAAAATTGGCAATGAATCAGCTAATTGGAACTCACATTCTACTCATCACAAACATTGTACTGAATCAAGCACTTAACCTCTTTGTGCAGTCGGTGGGTTCCCATATGTGGCCCACTTCTAACATGCTACAAGAGCACATCATAAATTTGTAATTTGCTCTTTAACTAGTGTGGTTTCAATGCATGGAAAACTATTTGTTCATGTGTAAAAGAACATTTTGATAGAGGTAATATTCTACTTAGTGGCTACTCAGTAGTAAATTTCAGATGTTCCTACTTTACAACATAAGGTGAATATTTTCTGAATGCAGCCCTATATGGGTTTGTAAGCACTGTATTCATGATAGGCAGACAAGAGGGGGCATGTAGACATTCCCCACCCTGCCCCTCTACTTGTATCTAAAATGGGCAGACTGGAGGCAGCACATAGTCATTCCCTATCCTTTTCCCCTAACTTGTACACCATTCACTAAGGTTAAGGAGCAATGGAAGGCTCCATTCCACTGACGCAAGTGTTTTGAGCACTAAGGTGTGCAATTTGGTGCACTTGCAAATTTAGTTACCAACCCCTACTGACTTGTTCTTGACAATGAAACATTATTTCTCAGAATCCTAATTAAGTGGCATATACTGGTCATGGTAATATACTTATGTTATTTAAGTGGAACAACACTGAGCTCCTATAGTTGCAACTCGCAAAAAGAAGCCTTGCACGCAAAGTAGTTTTATCTTAAGTCCCAGATTTGCTGTCTGAAAGTTTACAAATAAAACGATTTACAATACATACATGTAAAAAGTAAAGAATAACACAGCTTATAGGATACTTACATTTATAATCACTGAAAACTTGCCAATCCCACTTAAAATATTGTACCAAATTCCTGAAAAAGAATAAAGAATGTATTTTTTTTTTAAATCTCACAAATCTCTGGAATTCACAATGCAAACAAGGTTGTTTGACAACACGATAACTTTGAATAAACATTTCTGGGCCTACCTATATCCTTTGCCCGCACTGCGTCAGGTCGTCGAAGTTCTGTCACAAATTTCTTTGCATCCAGTCTAACTTCTATTATGTTGTTGAGGAGAGCGAAGAGTGGGGCCAGTGGGAACGATGCCACAAATAACGTTACAAAGCCAAACTGGATAACTAAACAAAAGAAAAATAAACATATTTGAAAGATATTATTTGTTTGTGAAGAAAAAATACAGTAGTAAACTGAATAAAGCCTTTCTATTTTGTAAATTAATTATCATAATAATTTTGCCTTGGAATCATTCTAAAGAACAAGGCTGACAAAATGCAAGTAGATATCCCTTTCCAGATCAATAATACTTTGTCAAGGATCATTGAGCATGTGCTAATTCTTAGTGAGATGTAAGGAAGCAATTTGTTTTGCACTCATTTAGCTTCCTGTAGAAGAAACAGAAGGAATTCAGAAGTGCAAAAAAAGCTACTTCCAAAGGCATGTAATAACAAATATTTTAATTTCAGTAAGTTTGCAGGGATATTTACATGGATATTTCTGACTGTTACAAATTGTTCTTTAATTCTAATTCACAACATCCATCGACTTCAGTGTCTCTTGAAAGACTGCAGTATTGGTGACCTGCTGGGTTTACGACCAGTAATTCTGCACAAAGCTGAAGAGATCACAAGCCAATCATGTGTAGGCTTATAAACTGTGTGTAGCCAAGGGCTACCTCTGGGCACATTTTTCTACAAACAGTGTGGATATTTACATGTCAAACAAAACTTCTTGAGCTCAGAACTGTTTGTTAATTATATATTAATATATTCTTTCTACAGCAAGATAACATATGGGATTGTGCATTCCCTAAAGGAAAATGGATACCAGTATATTAGCTGGCTGTTATAAATACACATGCATTGGCCTCGCAAAACTAGATGCACAAGTCTTATTTCATATTCCCCAAAAGGCATACATTTCTAATAAGGTGGCCGTACAGGGGCCAATAGAATTTGATGCTGATTTGGTTCTTCCAGAGTAAGCTAGCTTATTGGCATGTGTATGGGGCCCTCTGATGGGCCTGCCCAGCAGATATCTTAGCCCCCAAGGGTCAAATAATCGGATCAGCCCACTTCAAGGTGGCCATATTGGGAAAAGATTTGCTTATTCAGTGACCTCACCAAGCGAATGAATCTTTAAATGTATGACCATATGTATATTAGTTTAAATCTAAAATCGTTTAGATTTTTTTCAACCTAACTTACTATGTTACTATGTTTAGTGATGGGCGAAAAGTTTCGCCAGGCATGGATTTGCGGCGAATTTCCGCGTTTCGCCATTGGCGGATTGTTTCGCGAAACGGATGAAAAATTTAGCCGCGGAAAAATTCACCGCACGTCCAAAAATTGTCGCCGGCGTCAAAAAAGAATAGTCGCGGGCGACAAAATAATAGACGCGCGCGACGAAACAATAGCCGTGCGACAAAACAATAGTCGCGGGCGACAAAACAATAGCCGCGCGACAAAACAATAGCCGCGTGCGACGAAACAATAGCCGTGCGACAAAACAATAGCCGCGGGCAACGAAACAATAGCCGCGCGACAAAATAATAGCCGCGTGCGACGAAACACTAGACGTGCGACAAAACAATAGTCGCGGGCGACGAAACAATAGCCGCGTGTGACGAAACACTAGCCGTGCGACAAAACAATAGTCGCGGGCGACGAAACAATAGCCGCGTGCGACGAAACAATAGCCATGCGACAAAACAATAGCCGCGCGACAAAATAATAGACGCGTGCATCAATTTTTTTTGTCGCACGACATTTTCGCCGTTTCGCAAATTTTTCGCCATTTCGCGGATCTTTTGAAAGATTCGCGAATTTTTCGGCGAAGCGAAACGGAACAGATTCACTCATCACTAACTATGTTATATAAATGAGAGATTCAGCCCACTTTATTGAACAAATAGTCAGTGGACTAGAGTTCAGTGTTTAGTCTTGATATTTGCACTTATCAAGTCAAGTGAAGTCTGACTTATCAACTATATATGGCAGTTGTGAAAGCCCACCCTTTAGGGTGAGAGACAAGAAAACACATTTGCTGTCATAGATATTCTTGGAATTGTGACTAAATATGTTTTCTATATCTGCAACGTTGTTATGAGCTAAGATAATGCTACAATCCTTACTTACCTACAGACAATAATACATAAGAAACGGCTTCAGGTTGAACATCTTGGCTTTAGTAAAGCTAGGGATGCATGAAATGCATAATTCATGTGCATTTTCAAATTTAAGATAAATCAAAGATAAATAGAAACATTTAAGCAATCTTTAAAAAAGTGTTGCATTTAGTTGTTTGGGGTTCTGATTTGGTTCAGTTAAACATTTGGAGGCAGATTTATGAAAACAAAAATTCAAAAACCCAAAAATGTCAATTGTACACTTATGTCTGAAAAAACTTGAAGCTCAAAACTTGAAAAACAACTCAAATGCAACGGAATCACATTCTACCCTTCATTTGCAACAAGTCTTACATTTTCAATCAGTCTCAAAAATTCAACATGAAAAATAGCTTGAATTTTGAAAAATTTAACTCCCATTGACTTCTACATGAACTCGCTAGCTCTGAGGTGCAAATACTTTCAAGTGTTCAAGTTTTTCGCTCTTAATAAATCTCCAGTGTTAGAATTCATTATTTTTGCCAGGATTTTGAATTCGATTCATGATTTTGAATCAAATGTAAATGTTGATAAATTGCACTCCTAGGATTTGAATCCCCAGTGGAATTCTGGATTTGATTCATATACAAGTATATCATTTGACAAATTGCTACCATGTACCTAGAGACATGTCTCTCACACTTATTTTATGGGGGTCAGTTAGATTTGCCTCCCTCTTACCCAACAGCCCAGTCAGAATTTGAACCTGAATTTTACCCAATGAAAAGCACTGAAGCACACCCGGAACTAGTAGGGCAAGGAGTGTACTCAAGTAGTGTGACCTAGGCGTAATGGGGGGTTTCTATCGGCACAATGGGCATGGCTTGATTAAAACAGGGTGTGGCTAACACACACTTTATTTATAATCAACTGTTTGGGTGTCTCTGTACTCTGTATAGTTGATTCTCTTATGTTACACTCTGATCTCCCCTCTCAAAGAGGTGTCTCATAACAATTCAGTAGCAACAGGAAGAATCCACAAACAGCTAATTGTGACTAACTCTCAACTAGCACAGACTGGTTTGCCCATTATGGTATTCATACTCAAGGGAAAACATCTTAGGTGCTGGAAAGGGTTTGACAAACAGAAAAAAAATGTAAATACACCACTAGTGCATCAAAGGAGTCAGGGAATGACAGAAAATATAGCAAACCTTGAAGATGAAGAATTATATTTGGCATGATCTCCCATTAAGCTACACTAAATCATTCTGGCACAAAAGCTATGTGAGAAGAGATGAAACGTGGCACCAATAAGACTGGTGCTGGCAGACACAAAGGAATTCTCTGCATAAGGCAGTGCACTTTGCAAATGTTACACCAACCACTTATAGTCACATGTTGGACTAGCGAATAGTGTTTTCTCCTAATCTGGCATATTGCTGCCATGACACATGCGCACAGACAAATGGCATCCACATGATTATTTTATACACTTATTAAGGTTATGTTTTAGAGCTCACAATGTTGGCATGCCGTTCCCAAATGAATTTTCATGCCAGGGGCAGCACTCGACAAGTTACCAGTTGGATCGGTGTCAGCACAAACAGATTGGTTTTTAAGAATGAAAAGTAAATGCCTCCAGTCTGCTGCAACTGCCAGCATTGGCTTATGTTTTTAATATGTGTTTTTGGAAAGAATTAAGACAGCAGTGAGTCAGAGATTATTTTGGGGGGTAATAAAGTTATTATCTTAGCAAATGGGACATAGGGGCAGCTTTAGCGCACAACAGTGAATTGAGATTGACTGTCTGGACTAAAAGTCATAACCAGTTAGTTGCTCAACTGCGCCAGTGAAGTGACAAAAAACAACCAATCAGATCTTTGCTTTCATTTTATGACAAGCTACACACTAGCCAAAACTAATTGGTTTATTGGTTTCTTTGGCAATAGCACTGGAGGGCTTTGGAACCCTCTAATTTGCCAGTCCTTGCAAACAAAAACTTTTTTTGCCTAGATTTTTAGAAAGATTGCATGGCTCTGGATTTAAGACAGAAAATTGGTAGCAGAAATTTGTTGCAGAAGCGGGCAGACTACCCCTATTAAAAAAAAAATGGTATTTTGCATCTGGCTTTAAACTAAGAACTGGTGGTTGGTAAGTATGGTTGGAACAATGATTAGGATTTCCAACTTTTAAACGGAGATGATCGCTACAGGGGGCGCGCTGGATGACATTGGGGGCAGAGTTGATAACTTGGGAGATTAAATTGGTGATGTCAGGAGCAGACCATTGACATATTGATGTGTGCCAATGATGTATGGGGCTGTAGTTATGACACAACATGCAGGGAGTGGCTGAATTTTTATTCAATTTGGCAGAGGTTTTTCTGGTTTCAGAACTTTGAAACACTGGATAGGCAGTTATGAACCGGACAGTCACCATAAAACCTGAACTATTTGGTATATAACAAGACAGGTGGCAACCCTACAAATGGGGAGTGATTTGGTTCCATGTTACTGTGCTGGCTTGAAGCAAGGGCTGGCACCCCAAAAGCTTTGGGCACAAATTATAGGAAAACACATTCTACCTTTGCTGACCACAGCATTAGCATGTGATTCACTAGGTCACTTGCATCTTGCACCTCATTCAGCAACCTACCTGCTTTTGGTGCAAGTGGAAGAATAGAGGAGCATGTATAGATGCAAGTACCTCTGTGAACAGTGTTTGGGTGCATGCAATATTTCACTTGGGCCCTCATAAAGATTTGAGGGATTGTTTACCAGCAAGAAAATGTGAAAAAAGCATGCATGAGAAACTGCATAGGATCTCTCTCCTGATTTAGCCTGTAGTGAAAGACATTCTTAGGTTTATGAATCAGCTGAAACTGGTCTGAGGAGCTGAAAGGACAGACCTCAAGCTGACACGTCAAATGAAACCCCCCTTATTATCTTCCTCAAGTACTGTACAACTACAGGATTAACAGGATTGTCAGGGCACCACTAGGAAGACGACAAATGGAATTACACGTAACAAGTAGGCGCCCTTGGGGCGAGCTAAAAGTGAAAGGCCTTGAAAGGAAATCCCATTAAAGACATGTGAACTGTATTGGTCCCCAGGGTGAATTCTTTTCATACGCCACCACACTGGGCTGTGTAATATGAGCCCGCAGCAGGGATTCCATTAGTTTAAGCGAAAAGGTGCTACCACCCTTTAGGAGACTTTGTGATACCGAGTCGTGATTTTGTTGGAAAGTTGGCATAATCTAGGAATGTTATACTCCAGGCCATCCAGCTGTTGTGAACTAACATTCCCAGAATCCTCAGTCTTTTCCAAAGCTATATTTACTGTATCTGGTTACTATGTTAGCTCTTTTGTGTAAAATAGAATTAAACAAAAATGATGATGGCGATCCAGGTATTGTTAGACTGCAATGCGCTACAGGAGGGTTGTAGGTTAGACATTAATCAGAATGGGGTCTCAGCCATTATACATTCTTGCCACAAGTATAGATTCACTGAAAAGAAACAGTTGTTATTTAATTGTTAAACAGGGTTCCAATGTTGTGGTTTGGGGACCCTGGGTATGTAGGTTTGTTTTTTGGGGACCCTGAGTGTGTAAGTACTCTTCCCGTGAGGCCCTTCTTTTATCACAAATGCCCAGTAGGCTTTAATGATTTGGTTAATATTGCTGTCTATGTTTGTCAGTGGGTGCATAGGTTAGACATCACATACAATGATGCTTAAAGCAACAATGTAAGCACAAGAGGACCCAGCATATCTTAAGCCAATTTCCATACTATAATGTGTACAATGGGAAAATGAAGGACAAGGTGGTGACATACAGTATAGCTGCCCTTCTGGTTACAGAGAGTTATAAAGATATATGGTGGCACAAGTGCAAGTGCATCAGAATGCACAGCTAGCCCTGCCCTTACTGCCTCAGAATGACATGCAATGTAAGGGAAGGGAGAGAATGACACATGTCTCCCCATCAAACACCTTTTGAATTGAGTGTGACCTAATACATGCCATCTTTAATTCAAAGAACAGTTCGCAGGTATCTGCTCACTGAAATAGAGCACAGAGACACAGTCATAAAGCATGACCTAGCTGCTGCTTGGTAAAATACAGGAAGGAGACATTTGATTATGAGTGCAAACACAAAAGTTCCTCTGTAAGGCGACAATGATATTATTATTATTACCTTTTATTACTTATATTTCTTTTTAAGACTTCCTCTATCCATATTCCAGTCTCTCTATCAAACCACTGACTGGTTGCTAGGTTAAATTGGACCCTAGCAACCAGATAGCTGCTGAAATTTCAAACTGGAGAGATGCTGAATGAAAATCTATTAGTTAAAAAAAATGCAAATAATAAAACATGAAGACCCAATGCAAATTGCCTCACAATCACTCTCTCTACATTATACTAAAAGTTAAAAGTAGGTGAACGCCTTTAAAAAAACACCAGACTTGTCAGAGTAGTAATTAGGGTCATAACAAAATGCCAAGGGCGTTTTTAGTTGAGCACATTAAGTGTAAAGTGATTTGCCTGTGAGGGCCAGAGTGAGTAGCCCTACGTAAGTGAGTCACACAACAGGCATTTGAGATGTGTTGTCATATACATCTCAGAGGTTTGACTTTTGAATCCAACACTAGGCAAGGAATGCAAATGATTTATGCCTGTAGCCCAGACGTTCTTCAGTCGTCTTAATAAAAGGGGTCGATGACCTTAAATAGATACCTTCCATCTGAATGTGTTTTTCTCTTATTGCCTTTTCATTAGTATAATGGACAGAAGGAAACTGTTAGTGGAAGTTGGAAGCAAGAATTTGTTATTAACTGTTTTTTTTCTTTTTCATGCTATAATTACAATTAAACAATTATTAAAAACAATGTCTAATAAGTGTAGGTAAAAAAGTAAAAAAGTTGTGGTTCTGTTTTGTGCTTTAATGGAAAATTTTACATTATGGTTATTTGTGTGACCCATTTTCTGCAAAAACAGCTGTTCCTTCACCTTCAGCAAGTGTCTCATAATAGACATCGTAAAAATCAATTATATAGGAGGCAGACTTACATTTAATACTTTACTGCATGGAGGTATTGAAAACTGATTTATTTATACGGACGGACTGATTAATCTAGGAGACTGGACTAATCTAGCAATATTAGAGTGGTCTATTTATCAATGAGAATGGATTGATTTATATATATGAGAGTGAACTGATTTATCTATGAGAGTGGACTGATTTATCAATGAGAGTGGACTGATTTATCTATATGAGAGTTGATCAATTGATTGATTGATCTATATATAAAGGAGTGGACTGAATTATCTACGAGAGTGGACTGACTTATCTACTGTATATGAGAGTGGACTGATTTATCTATGACAGTATATGGGAGTGGATCGATTGATTGAATATATATATATATATATATATATATATATATATATATATATATATATATATATATATATTTATATATAAGAATGGACTATTTATCAATGAGAATGGATTGATTTATATATATGAGAGTGGACTGATTTATCTATATGAAAGTGGATCGATTGATTGATCGATTTTTATATATATGAGTGGACTGATTTATCTACGAGAGTGGACTGATTTATCTACTGCAGTGGACTAATTTATCTGTGAGGGTAGATTGATTTATCAATGGTATTATACAAAATGGTATTATACAAAATGAGGGTCTTATATGTAATCACCATAACCCTTTATGCTATATAGATTAGTTTTCAAGATCAAGCATCTTTTTCTAACTTATAACATTCCCCTAGAAATAAAGGCAGCCATGATACATAAATCTGATTGGAAGGGGGGCAGGAATACTATTTATTTATGATTATGTTTATTGTTTCATGTTATTTTGAGCTTTTAGATACTTTTTACTTAAATTCTTTCAATGCCGAAGCTTAGCAATGGCTGCTGTGTGTTCTATCCATGTGCCCCCAGCATGGTGTGTTGTAGAATGGTGCATTTATACAAGGAAGTACATGCAATTATTTCATTTCTATACTAAAAATACATATAAAATGTTTTGCAATAAGTCATGCCCTTTTGTCCTAGGAATAACAACTGCCACTCAAACGTGTGATAAACAGAAAAGGTTTGAGGTCTTATCATCTAAAGCTTTGTTGCTCTACAAAATCCTATTCCACACAACAGATGTGTTGACAGCATTTACTTTTTGCATTGTTTACCCAAAATTGCTAAAAAGAACCCTCATTCATCAATGTCAGTGTCATTTAGTAGAATAAAATAACATTCTTTTCTGCTAGACCTTTGACAGCTAGGGCAAAGCTTTCTGAATGTAGTACTTACCCAAATAACAAAATGATTTAACCTACAAACAAAAGAAAATATTTGAACTCACTTATTAACATGAATGGGTAAATATTCAGAAATTATTTAGTTTAAAGAATTCATGTTTCCAGTCTACGTGGAAACTTAGAAAGGAAATGATACTTTGAAGATCTTATTATTTTTAAAAAATCTCTAGATTAGGTGTTTTAATTGGAATGCATGGAATGCTTTTTTTCTGGCACTATGACTAAGGGCCTGAGGTGGAGTTTGGACTTGGTAAAATAAGTGCTAGGTTCAATAATTAAATAATACTTTTTCTTTGTTATACAGTAACCAACTAATAGCATAGTTGCTTGAATGAGGGAATGCATTTGCGCAACATTGCTGGGACAGATATACACAGAAAACGTGCTTCTTCTACTGGTGGGTTGACAATTGCCTTGAACCACCTTTTTGGGCTGAAGAGCATCTATTTGGGGTGTCTCAGGCATTTCCCTTTCAAGTGAATGGAAGCTGAATTGTGTTGGACAAAGAAGCGCTATGTGTGCCATCAACCTAAGTTGCTTTGGAATAACTCTGGTACTACATCTGTAATTGTTTGGTAGATTTCATGTGAAAGCAGGCATCTAACTAAAAATATTGCTTCAATAACATTTTCTTAAATGAGATGCACTTGAGGGCCTGGGAGATAAGTTATGTAAATGTTATTAAAGTTGGAAATAACCATTGATAGTCTGGTAACTTTCAGTTAGTCAGCCACTTTTACCTGTTTATCTGGGAAAGTTATATTTATAATAAGTGGATATCTTCAAAAGAAAATGAATATGAAGTTGCTCCTCCCTTTGCAGCTTCTATTCTTTTGGGAAGGCCTCCACTAGACACTAAAGCTTTGTTGGTGGGATTGCTTCCATTCAGCCACACAAGTATTAGTGAGCAAAGGTTTGCACGCGCGGACACATTTTGTGGCCAGCGCATACAACAAATTATTGTGCTCATAAAGAACTTGTGTAAAAACACAACATTTTATATCTATTCTGACCTGAGCACACTTTTTTAAAAAAAAAATGCACAAACATAGCCAAGAAGGAATTAGAGGGAGCATTGTTAGTGAAGTTGGGCACTGATGTTGGGGATCAGGAGTGACATGCAGTAGGTGTTTCAATTCATCCCACAAATGTTTATTTGTGTTGAGGTCAGGGATTTGTCCAGGCCAGTCAAGTTGCTTCACTCCCATCTCAGCAAATCCATTTCGCATGGACCATGCTTTGTGCATGGGCCAATAATTATTCTAAAAGAGGAAAAGGCTTTCCCCATATTGTTGCTACAAAGTTGTAAGGCGCCTACACTGAATGGCTGTATGCTTTCATTGAAACCAAGGGCACAGCCTCAAAGCATTATTCCTGCTCCACCAACCCTTACAGTTGATATTACACATTTAGGCAAATTAGATTTCTCCTGGCATCTCACAAATCCAGACTCATCCTTCAAACTGCCAGATATAGAAGTGTATTTGATCACTCCAGAGAAAGCATTTCCACTATTCCAAAGTCCATTGGTGGCAACCCTTACAGCCAATCATGTGCTCTATCTGCAAAGTGAAGGGCAGGGTGCAAAAAAAAAGAAAAAATGTGGCCTTTGTGCCAATTTTTTTGCACTTTATTAAGCGTGCGGTAACTTTGTTAATGAACATTATAGTGTATTTCATGTTGAATACAACAAAATAGTGCAATAAACACAACACAATTTTACAACGCTTTATAGCAATAACAGAATCTATTTAAAGTATTCCGTCTCGTATGAACCTTCTTTTTCTCTCAGATTTGTCCCCTAATATGCAACATATTTCATAAGTTTTTCTTAATGCTTATCTGACAGCAGTAGGCAAAGATGGGTTTGTACTGTTTATTTTGGCAATTCTTATATGCTTTATTATTGTCAGAGACAGCAATTGTTGGCAAATCATACTGGAGTCAAGCAGGGACACTAAAAAATATCTATTGGTGATATATATGGTCATTTAAAGGGGCCACAATACCCTTACATTTTAAACATATATATCAGTGTTTCCTTCAGCCAGCACATAAATAATGAATACGCTTGCAGCATGGTGTTTCTTATTTTGTGTCCCATTTGAATGCAGTGCCAAAAGCACTGAAACAGCTGTCTTCAGCAATGCAAAAAATGTGGCCTATATAAAAATAGAGTCTGATTTCATTATTTTAAATAGTCAGTAATGCAAGCGTAGCTCATGTCATTGTAAATGTGCATTTCAATGTAAACATATCATTTAGTACTACCATTTGGATTTGCAAATATCCTTTGTAGACTTGCATACTGCATCAATAATGGGCAATATAGATACAGTGGAGGAAATAATTATTTGACCCCTCACTGATTTTGTAAGTTTGTCCAATGACAAAGAAATGAAAAGTCTCAGAACAGTATCATTTCAATGGTAGGTTTATTTTAACAGTGGCAGATAGCACATCAAAAGGAAAATCGAAAAAATAACTTTAAATAAAAGATAGCAACTGATTTGCATTTCATTGAGTGAAATAAGTTTTTGAACCCTCTAACAAAAAAAGACTTAATACTTAGTGGAAAAACCCTTGTTTGCAAGCACAGAGGTCAAACGTTTCTTGTAATTGTAATTGATGACCAAGTTTGCGCACATTTTAGGAGGAATGTTGGTCCCACTCCTCTTTGCAGATCATCTCTAAATCCCTAAGGTTTCGAGGCTGTCTCTGTGCAACTCTGAGCTTGAGCTCCCTCCATAGGTTTTCTATTGGATTAAGGTCCGGAGACTGACTAGGCCACTCCATGACCTTAATGTGCTTCTTCTTGAGCCACTCCTTTGTTGCCTTTGCTGCATGTTTTGGGTCATTGTCGTGCTGGAACACCCATCCACGACCCATTTTCAGTTTCCTGGCAGAGGGAAGGAGGTTGTCGTTCAGGATTTCACGATACATGGCTCCGTCCATTTTCCCGTTAATGCGAATAAGTTGTCCTGTGCCCTTAGCAGAAAAACACCCCCAAAGCAAAATGTTTCCACCCCCATGCTTGACGGTTGGGACGGTGTTTTGGGGGTCATAGGCAGCATTTTTCTTCCTCCAAACACAGCGAGTTGAGTTAATGCCAAAGAGCTCTATTTTGGTCTCATCAGACCACAGCACCTTCTCCCAGTCACTCACAGAATCATTCAGGTGTTCATTGGCAAACTTCAGACGGGCCTGCACATGTGCCTTCTTGAGCAGGGGGACCTTGCGAGCCCTGCAGGATTTTAATCCATTGCGGTGTAATGTGTTTCCAATGGTTTTCTTGGTGACTGTGGTCCCTGCTAATTTGAGGTCATTAACTAACTCCTCCCGTGTAGTTCTAGGATGTTTTTTTACATTTCTCAGAATCATTGACACCCCACGAGGTGAGATCTTGCGTGGAGCCCCAGAGCGAGGTCGATTGATGGTCATTTTGTGCTCCTTCCATTTTCAAACAATCGCACCAACAGTTGTCACCTTCTCTCCCAGCTTCTTGCTAATGGTTTTGTAGCCCATTCCAGCCTTGTGCAGGTCTACAATTTTGTCTCTGACATCCTTGGACAGCTCTTTGGTCTTTCCCATGTTGGAGAGTTTGGAGTCTGCTTGATTGATTGATTCTGTGGACAGGTGTCTTTTATACAGGTGACTAGTTAAGACAGGTGTCCTTAATGAGGTTGACTAATTGAGTAGAAGTGTCTAACCACTCTGTGGGAGCCAGAACTCTTAATGGTTGGTAGGGGTTCAAAAACTTATTTCACTCAATGAAATGCAAATCAGTTGCTATCTTTTATTTAAAGTTATTTTTTTGATTTTCCTTTTGATGTGCTATCTGCCACTGTTAAAATAAACCTACCATTGAAATGATACTGTTCTGAGACTTTTCATTTCTTTGTCATTGGACAAACTTACAAAATCAGTGAGGGGTCAAATAATTATTTCCTCCACTGTATATATAATTGCAGCCATTCTTAGATTGAATCATTAGTGGTACTTATATCTAAACACACTTCTTGTAATTCCATGTATTTGCGTAAAGCACCTATCTATGTCTTGTTCAATCATGCTGGTCCCTTTTTACTTACTGAATCCCTACAGTGGGTTGGTACTCCATCTACTGTGGCAGATTCTATAGCAATGTATTGATGAACCTGTCTGTTTAACTCATTTGTGATAGGCAAAATTATTTGCCAGGCATGGATTTAAATTAATTAAAACATTAAATAAACCCAGTAGGATTGTTATGCATCCAATAAGGATTAATTATATCTTAGTTGGGATCAAATACAAGGTACTGTTTTATTTTTATAAAGATAAAGGAAATCCATTTTAAAAATCTGAATTATTTGATTAAAATGGAGTCTATGGAAGACAGACTTTCCATAATTCAGAGCATTATGGATAACAGGTTTCCAGATAACGGATCCCCTACCTGTACATGAACCCTTAGTTCAACCCTTTTTTGATCTTTTCAAACTGAACCAAGCCCAATAAATCCTGCCAGTAAACAAAACATTTATCCAGTTCCAAGTCTTTTCAACACCTTCATGAAGAAATTCTGCTGGTATAGTAAAGGTAGAGCACCTTATGGCAGTTGTCCAGAATACAACTTTCTCTCAAGCAAAAGACAGAAGCAATTAGCTTTTGACTTAAAAAACCTAACAGACAGTCCCTCCTTAAAATTGCTGCCTTAGGGATCGCAAATAGTGATTAAAAAAAAAAAAACTAGCTTAGTCTGGAAACGCTTGTTTATGTTTGAGTAAAAGTTTCGTTCCGTCACTTGTCAAAGCAGAAAATCTCAATAGAGTCATTGTAAAGGGAAAGCTTGCGTGTGGCAAGAAAAAAAAATCTCAGCAAGAGGCCTCCACAACTAATACAAACATCATTCATTATTCCTTATTAGATGAAAACAAGACACCAGTAATGATTTTCTTCGACCAAAAAGGAAAAAAAAAAAAAAACTAATTAAACAGAGACTAAATGCACTCATACTTTCATACTTGGGAAGATGAAAGCTTCAATTAAAATTAGACTTCAATTAAGAAACTTCAATGGAACAATCCCATGTTAGTCCATTAGTTTCAGACGTCACATGAGGATATATTCAGTGATACAAATAAGTATGATTTATAATTTGCTCTGGGTTTTTTCATTGGTTTTATGTTAAATTTCCCTGGAAAATGTTGTTTTATTATCTACTGTTTACTTAAAGATTTCTAAGAATTCCAACTATAAAACAATAAAGCAAGTCTATTTGCTTAAATATGTTTTATCTCCAGACTAACTTATAGATTTTTCCACGCAAAATATTTTAAAAATTTTCTTAAAAAACAAGTATTACGGAGTTGGTGCAGTTCTGAAAAAGGTTGCAGCTGGTCTTTGGCCATGGCTTTTGAATTGTCTTTTTAGTTATCCTTTCTGTAAGGTGACATTGAATATGGTGCCAAGTTGCTGGAGGTGGTGATCCATGGGACCAGAATTTAGATGTATTCTAAAGCTAGATTTCTTTATCTTGTTCTTTTTAATTCTTACATTTTTATTTAAGGCATTTCTCATTTTTGTTCCAGTCTATTATTTAAGCACTGCAAAGAGTCAATAGTGTGATTTAGTAAAGCATAACCTTTAGTCCACAGTTAAGATGACAGAAGAGTTCAGAACATTAAGGTGAAACAGACAGAGGATTTAGGTTAGTCCAAAACATGTGTAGGGGTTTACCAAAAATGGGCCCTTAGGACAGACACCCCTAGACTAGGCCACTGGTTGGTGCTAGTTAAACCGGGACATTGGAGGTGGGCATAGAGAGTACGGTTTCTATTTTAGCTGAGAATACTAAATTGTGCAGAACTATTCCATGCAGGATGCTGCCACTTTGCAGAGGGAAAAATTGGAAAACTGGGCAGCAAATTGGAAAATGAGGTTCAATGTGAACAAGTGCAAAGTTTTGCACTTTGTCGGATCCTTAATTGAGAAGGATCTGGGTTTTTTTGTAGATAACAAGTTGTCTAATTCCAGGCAGTGTCATTCTGTGGCTACTAAAGCAAATAAAGTGCTGTCTTGTATAAAAAAGGGCATTGACTCAAGGGATGAGAACATAATTTTGCCTGTTTATAGGTCTCTGGTAAGGCCTCACCTTGAGTATGGGGGGCAGTTTTGGGCTCCAGTCCTTAAGAAGGATATTAATGAGCTGGATAGAGTGCAGATACAGCAACTAAACTGGTTAAGGGGATGGAAGATTTAAGCTATGAGGTTTGACTGTTGAGGTTGGGGTTGTTTTCTCTGGGAAAGAGGCGCTTGCGAGGGGACATGATTACTCTGTACAAGTACATTAGAGGGGATTAAAGGCAGATAGGGGATGTTCTTTTTTCTCATAAAAAACAGCCAGTGCACCAGAGGCCCCCCCCTTTAGATTAGGGGAACAGAACTTTCATTTGAAGCAGCATTAGTGGTTTTTCACAGTGAGGGCAGTGAGGTTGTGGAATGCCCTTCCTAGTGATGTTGTAATGACAGATTCTGTTAATGCCTTTAAGAGGGGCCTAGATGAGTTCTTGAACAAGCATAGTATCCAAGGCTATTGTGATACTAAAATCTACAGTTAGTATTGTTGGTATATATGGTTTTTGTATGTGAGTGTATAGATAGGTCAGTATAGGTTTGTGTGTGCTGGGTTTATTACTTGAAAGGGTTGAACTTGATGACTCTTTTTTCAACCCAATGTAACAATATAAATAGTTTTACTTATTAGAAAGTGTAACATTTGCACTACATATCCATGCTACTTATTGTTTAAAGTCTAGGTTGGTTGGAGTGACCCTGAAGGGATACTTTTCTTATATAAATATCCACATCACTTTATACCTCTATGTGGTTGCCAAGAATGGAATTTTTAGAATGTAGGAACACCTGCAGTGCAATGCTAGTGCCTTGTCTATCATGATATCCACACATATTGAAGGCCTCATTTCGCCAACAGTCTATCCTGTTCACAATGATGTAGCTTGTGCCCTTACAGGCTGATATACATTTGATTATACTGGGTCACCTATTGGGACTTTCTTATCATTTAATAATTTCATCATGCAAAAGGACAAAATAATACTATATTGGAGAACCAACGGGTGACCTGATATAACAGCTATATGGGTGGAGAACAATGCCCTCCTTTGTGACTATGTGCGAAAAAAATTATTTTGTGTGCACATTTTTTCATTTGTGTGTGTCATATTTAAAAACTATGTGCTCAGGTCAGAATAAATACTACATTTTGTATTTTTGCACAAAATTTTTTGTGAGTACCACCTCTTAGCTTCTTACTATATTAAATTTTAGGCAAAGGTATAAGTAAACTATAGGTCCAGTTTGTGGGCTCATTGGACTCAGTGGACCGCAAAGTCACACAATGTTAAACTCATAAAACACCATGAAACAGATAGCCTCACCTATGGTTATAGTTTGCAGCTTTGCCAGAAATTATTGCAACACTATATTTCGGATTTCACAGTAAACTGGCTGATCTCTAATCCTAAACCCACAGTTCTGTCCAAAAGATTAAGGATAGAATTTTGTTTTGATTATTTTATGACTCAAACTCAATCTACATTTTTTCTTTTTCATTGACAAAAGTAAGTAAATATCCTACCAGTAAATAAACTCTGCCTTGCAGAGGAAACAGTTATCTTCCTAAAAACAGTAAGCTTGCAACAGACATTCTGACTGCAGATATAGACTTTCCTTTAATACAGCGTGTCATGCTGTGGGAAAATTCTTTTTCTCGCTTGCCAACATTTTATCCTCCAAGTTGTATTTGAAACGATCAAAGCCAATAACTGTCAATTTCAAAACTAATCTAGAGATTATCATTTTCTTTTTTTAAATTATCACACTTGAAAAGGCAAAAAGTCCAGCTTTCAACAAAATCCCAAAGAGGTGACACCTTCAAATACCCTCTTCTTTGAAGATCTGACGATGGATTGTTGATGCAAGATATAATTGGTGTAATTGCATAGAGGTTACTTCTAAGAAAAATGTATACATATATATGGTAATTTTTTTTTTCTTTCACATTACTGTGCACACATTTTTCAAGGCCTTTTATTCTCCTCTCCCCAAAAAACAAGGGATGCACCAAATCCAGAGATCAGTTCAGATTTAGATTTTTTTTCAAGCTTTGCAAACATAGTCTTAGTTTGGCACTTTGGGAGTCAATTTAATAAACAAAGCCTTACTTTAAGAGGCAATTTACAAAACATAGCCTAACTTTGGGACTTTGAGAGTCAATTTACTAAACATAGCCTTACTTTAAGAGGCAATTTACTAAACATAGCCTTACTTTGGGACTTTGGGAGGTGATTTACTAAACTTAGCCTTACTTTGGGACTTTGGGATGCAATTTACTAAATGTAGTCTTACTTAGGGATGCAATTTACTAAACATAGCCTTACTTTGGGACTTTGGGAGGCAATTTACTAAATCTAGCCTTACTTCGGGACGCAATTTACTAAACCTAGCCTTACTTTGGGACTTTCGGAGGCAATTTACTAAAATAGCCTTACTTTGGAACTTTTGGAGGCGATTTACTAAACGTAGCCTTACTTTGGGAGGCGATTTACTAAACATAGCCTTATTTTGGGAGGCAATTTACTAAACATAGCCTTAATTTGGGACTTTGGGAGGCAATTTACTAATTTTTAAACTTTAAAAAAAATAAATTTGATTAAGTTTTTCCTGCTATCAAATTTTTAAAGAAATGAAATGTCACATGTTCAAAAAAAGTAAAATTGTGAAAACTTGATGATTAAATTACTTTATACTTATAAAATCAATTACTTTATACTTATAAAATCGATTTGAAAAAAACTTTGAATTTTAAATACATTTTATTAAATAAGTTTTAAAATAGTATGAGTGTGGTATATACTGCATACCCACCATTAACTGATATGCAAGCTCCCCAGAATCTTTTCTTTTCAATTGATAACTCTTGGGAATTTGACAAAAACTTAAATTAGAATAAAAACACAACTGGATGTTTTCTGAGATTTTTTGCAAATTATGGAAAAATCCCACAATCATTAGAGAGCAGCAAATTTTTGGCAGTGAAATTCTGCATTTCATCCTTAGCAAATTTTTTTTTGCGAAACTGCAGCACAGAATTCTGTAAAAAAAATGTGGAACAAACGCAGCAAAAAAATAAAGCTCATTGATTTTAATGCAGTGAAAAAAAAGCCACACACATAAGAAAAACCTTGGGAAAAGACGGGAATAATGGAATAATGCATTTGGAGTGATAAGTCGCTCGGTAGCCGCGAAATAACACCTATTTAATTTAATGTATTTCACAAATTTTTCCCCATTTCATGAAATTTTCAGCAGGTTCACAAGTTTTTTGGTGCAGTGAAACGGGTCACCATTTTTTATAAATTAGCCTTTAAGTTTCATGCTACGTACTTTAAAGCTGTGCACAACTGGTGTCAATAATCATTTTAGAAATAATGCTAAATAGGAGTGATGAACGAATCTGTCCCATTTTGCTTCGATGGAAAATTCCCGAAACTTTGGAAAAACTCGAGAAACGGTGAAATATTTGCGAAACTCAGGTGCTTAGCATTACTTTTGACATGTGCCTTTTTTTTACATGGCCGCACCTGTTTTAATGCAACTGCAGCTTTTTTTTTAAATGACTGCGCCCTTTTTTTGACGCAACCGTGCCTTTTTCTTTACCAACCACACCTTTTTTTGATGAAATTGTGAAGTCTCATGAAACAATTTGCCAATGGCAAAATGAGGAAATTCACTGCGATTCCATGCCTGCCGAAAAAATTTGTGCATCACTTGTAAATATTTATTTTGTTAAATTTCAGTCCGGCATTCAGCTGATTCTTTTGGTGAGGATTCAATATTTAATTAAATTTAAAAAAAATAAGATTTATGCACAACTTTTGAGAACATTTTCTTGTCTGTAACTGAAACTTGAGTCCTACCATACCTCTTCACTAGTGATAAGTAAACTTTTTTGCCAGGTATGGATTTGCATCAAAAACAGGTTGCATCAAAAAAATTGCTGTCACATCAAAAAAGTTGCGGTAGCATAAAAAAAGGTTGTGCAGTAAAAGTTTTCAGCAGTTTCGTAAATTTTTCGCCATGGAACAGATTCGCTCTTCACTACTCTCCACTTTGAAGACCATACAAAAGAGAAACAGGAGTCTAGCTATTGCAGGATACCTCCTCTTTTCAGAATACAGTCCAGTTCCAGCAATATTTGTATCTAAAAACTGTATGGAGTAAAACTACCCTAAATAATGCTGTCAAGAGAGCTAGCAGAATGTATTGAATTTCTCATTGGTAAAGGGATCAGTTAATGCTTATTGGGGCATAAACCCAGGTCCCTAGCTCCCAAATTGTATTACAGATAAAGAATTCTTCAGTGAGACAAATGACCAGCATTAGTCATTACTGAGATTACTGAGCATTGGACCAACATTTCCAGCAAAACCCTGATATACATATTACATGTAGCCCATACTAAAGTGGCATTTTACACAAAGGTTAAAGCAACACCACAGAAGCTCTCAGAGTCCACTGCTCAAAGCCACACCTACGATTGTCCTTTAGGGCCGCGCAACAAATCTCCCCGAAATGCCATCCCACCGGCTAGAATGTAAATCGCAGGTGGGATGGCATACGCGGCGCAGCATTGTCTTGAGAGGTGCAGCATATGCCATCCCACCGGTGATTTATATTCTAGCCGGTGGAATGGCATTTCGGGTAGATTAGTCGCCTGTGACAAGCCGACTAATCTCCCCGTCTGTCACACGATGTACTGAGCAAGGACTGGTTGGTGGTTCATAACTCTTATATATACTGGTATTAATAATGTAATATGATGTTCCAGGTACTTAGTAGCCAAGACTAATTTAGACAACCTTAGGTAAGCATTTCTTTTAGCTTCCCCTGGATTATTTAGAACAGGGATCCCCAACCTTTTATACATGTGAGCCACATTCAAATGGAAAAAGTGTTGGGGAGCAACACAAGCATGAAAAACACCTTCTGGGGGTGCCAGATAAGGGCTATGATTGGCTATTTGGTAGCGCCTATGTGGACTGGCAGCCTACAGAAGGCTCTGTTTGGCATTAGACTGGGTTTTTATGCAACCAAAACTTGCCCCCACTCCAGGAATTCAAAAATAACTACCTGCTTTGAGGCTACTGGGAGCAACATCCAAGGTGTTGGTGGGCAACATGTTGCTCCTGAGCCACTGGTTGGGGATGACTGATTTAGAATGATGAAAATATTTGAGCAAAAGCTACTTGATAGATTCATGGCTTGTTTCACCTATGTTTATTATGTAATGATGTTAATAATAAAAAGGATGTATGCTATAAACAGTGTACTGTACGTCGTATCATAATTTAAGATCAAATTAGCAATACTTCAACAGTTTAACCCATTAATTTAACCTTTTAATAGCCTGGGTTACTCATAGGTCAATCTATATTTGGGGTTGCATCCAAAGTCAGAATGAAAACACAATCACTGTAAATATAAATACATTGCAACATTGGAAACTTTGTTCTCTCAAATATAGAAAGGAAAAAAATGAGTTTGTGTTAATCACAGTAAAATGTCAACACGGTGAATCACATTGTCAATTATATCAAATATAATATGTCCATGCACCAATAAAAAGACTTTATTAGATGTGGTTTATGCGGGCGCAAAAGAAGAGGTAATAACGTGTCCACTGACAAGAAATATGCTTCTGTTATTTAGAGCTTTAATGTTTAACTATTATTTTCATTTTGGCTGTGTCTGATCCTCAAAGTCAAATAACAGAAGATTGATGCTACATTTATAGGAAATGATTAAAGCGATATTTCATCTTGAACATCTACTGTTGCTTATAATGTTTAACACATTTAGAGCTACCAAGCCGTTTAACCACAGGCGAGTAAAAGCATTTTATATAAGAGCAGAAACACAGATGAGGTCCTTATGGTTCATCATTTGGATGCACAGTATGTGGGATACCTCAAGCTCTTTGTTTTCTAATAGTGCTATTACTATAGCATTTGTTTTAAACAGAGTTTACTGGTAGTACTCGCTGAGTGATGTAGAGAAACTGGAAAAAGCTAGACCTCTTCAATAACAGGGTTAATTCAGGGTGTGAAGATACAATTTCTTTTTATAAGGACAAAATCTTAGGTAGCACTTCCAATTGGAGGATCCCTTTAGCATTTGAGATTAAATTTTGGTATCCAATGGGAATGTCTTATGGAAGGTTTTTTGCATTTCCTTTAAAACATATATGGGGCAATGTAAAAAAAAAAAGGTTTACTAACCTCTAGCAACCAATTAAACATTTGCTTTCAAATAGCAGACATGTAAATGCTATCTGCTTACTGACTAATTTGGTTACTAGACCTGAAGCAAACTTTGCACCTTTTACCACATTGCCCTAATGACATCTAGAAATGTTACTTGCAGGTGTGTCTACCACTTTAAGATCACAAGTCTTGGATTAATAAACTAATCTATGATGGACAGTCCAACTAGAAGCCCAGGATTTTCATTTGGCCTTCTAATGGATCTTTTTGTGATCCTCTGCCTTTTCATCGATCTGACTACTACTACTGACTACTTTGTACAACCTAACTATTCTATTTCATGAATATAGGTATAATAGATAATTGGCACAGGATATACAGTATGACATTGGGCAACACTTGGTAAAAGGTTCCTTTTCAATGTACTATAGTGGATATGCTACTCTTTATGACTCATGGGTTTATTGTTTAGGTTTTAATAAATACAAACAAAATGGTAAACAATTTATCACTACATATTTTACACATTTTTCATGCCTTTTACATGATACAGTTATTGCCATCTATTTTATTATGTTATATATTTGAAGGAAGTTGTAATAATTAAAAAAAGCTGTACTTACTCATTTCCATATATTCCGGTGTTAGCCCAGTAAATGGTTCAAGTGCATAGTCACGGACCCATTGCTGAGGTTCTTTAGTGTTGTTTAAATTGTTTTCACCTGGCTCTGCCCTTTCATCTTTGAACTTCCTGTACAATTTCTTGAACTTCCTGTTAATAAAAATAATAATGTTTTTAAAATAAAACGTGCATAGTTGTACTCACCAGGAGCACCATTTGTAAAGTCAATTTGCAGCTGCAACTTTTGATGCATTTGGTTATTTTCTTCACTTGACACTTTCCTACTTTTATGACTTCTCATTCAAAATGTCAGTATCTAAGCTTCATAAAGAGCCAATGTAGGCTTACAGTGTTGATACTGTAGCTGGTGATGTGTTGATAGAGGCATTTGATCTTCTGCTCAACCTGTGTATTTCGGGATCAGGAACCACAACCTAATTTTAACCTAATATAACCTGATTTTTCTCATTTAACACCAAATTTCTTGGTAAGTTCTTTGTTCGAGGCAATTTGGTTGCCATACAAAGATTTTGTACACTTTTCCCTGATCAGCTCCTATGACCTGTCCTAAGGTCAAGTGCCCAAAAATTTTATAAGTTTGTTGACCTAGAAAGCCTCTACGTGATCTCTATGAGATGCCTGGAATGCACTCAGATCAACATACAACCAGTGCTTAGAATTAAGCACAAAATTCACACCTTCAAAGATGTTTCTGACATCAGCCTTAATTTTGAGAACTCTAGTCAATTTAACCATTGTACAACCATTTCTTATTCCATTTAACCATTGTACAACCATTTCTTATTCCAAGTAGTTGTTTATACAAGGTGAAATAGCTGTGTATAGTTATTACCTCAATATGTTGGCTATGAGAGCTATTATTTAGAGTAAACAAGCTGAGAAAGTTCACTTCCTGTCTTTCTCTCTATCTCACGCTCAGCTATAATGAGGGTTTGATATCTTTGTTAGTTAGTCCTCTTGTCAGACAGGTTACATATATGAGGGTTTCAGTGGTTCCCTGTAAGACCAGACGCACTTATATGAGAAATACTGGAGTGAATATAGTAGTGGGTGTGGCCAGTAATACATAGCAATATTGGAGATTGCCAGAGAAGCAATAGGACTTAAACATCCTTCCTTGTCAGTAGTGATGTGCGAATTTTTTCGCCAGGCATGGATTCGCAGCGAATTTCCGCATTTCGGCATTGGCAAATAGTTTTGCAAAACTTCCATGAAAATTCACAGCGTAAAAATTAGTTGCGCATCAAATTGAGTGCTGTCAGGTCAAATTGGGGCGTGGTCGCATCAAAAAAAGCGCGGGCGACAAAAAAAAATAGTCGCGGGTGACAAAAAAGACACGTGTGACAAAAAAAAATCATGGGGCAAATACGTTTCGCGAATTTTTCGCGGTTTCACGAATTTTCTTGCCGTTTTGTGGATTTAATGGCAAAGCGAAATGGGACAGATTTGCTCATCATTACTTGTCAGTATCAATATATCAGTCCATAAAGGTACTTATTAGTTTGATAAATTCTTAATCCCCAAACATTTGGAGTTTCAAAATGCAGAATTAGATCTGATCAACTGTTTATCAGGCTGTATGGAAAATCCAAGGGCTGCTTTTTGCTTTGAATGTTGTCCTAGGACATAGGTTCTACAGTGCTCCTCTGTGATTTTGTGATCTGATCATAGGCCCAATCACTAAACAAATGAATCAGTTTAATTTAAACCTCAATTTTACTGCCCAAACATGTGCATGTTGGCATGTATGGCCAGCTTTAGCAGTGCATCTATGAAGTATCAACAGACCCATCCGACTTCTGTAAGGGAATTAGAGCACATCACATGTTATTGGTCCATTTGGCAATATGCAATAATAGAGATGGAGCAAACACTATCAAGGCATTTAGCTTAGATGGCTCACCATGGAACCCTGTTTAAATATATATCTACCACATATTTACATTGCCATGATTGTGCACTAAATTATGCCATGGTGCACTTTAGCATTTATAGCTGCTAGAAAACTGTAGCATAGCAAAGCTACCAATGGCCCAAAGGGGGGACTGGTTTATTGCAAGGTGGGCATGGTTCTAAATACATTTTAGGCATGTTTTGGCATGAATTGGCATGGCTGATTTTGATCTGGATGTGACCAACAATTGTCCTGCTTTTTAATATTTAACAGTTGGGAAGTATGGCACAGTAATCGGGCTGAAGAGCATGTACGCACCCATCTCCTCAAAGTGATAATGCTGCGTCTTCTATTAGGTTTAGTTTTACACATTTTAAAAGGACTGGCCTGAATGTTGATCATAAAATTAAGAAGAGTGCACTAACCCTGGAAAATGTACAGTTTCAAGGGCATAGATTTCCTATTAAAGAACACCCTGTACTTTCTGAAACTTTGTTAATATAGAGTTTCATAACCTGTTTGTTCTGCAAGCTAAATATTAACACATTTTTAAAGGCCTCCTGTCTGATTCTATTCCAGTCTTCTCTCTGAGGCACAGAACAACCAGTTTTGGATATGGTGCCCACAGACTCTTTATTTATTTGGTTAATACTTTTGTAAAACAAACATGAGAGGAATTGTTTTTGTGATGGTTTTCTAATGGGTTTGTGCCTTTACTGAAACAGAGGATTTTAAACATTTTAAACATAATTCAGTTTTCCATCATATTAAACTTTTGGGGAGCCACATAATAAATACAGAAAACCTAAGAAAACAGTGAAAGTTGGAATAGTGTATTCCTTATAATCCATGTAGATGAATGAGGCATCTGATTTCATATAATTTCGGCTAAAATCTATTCAAGCATGTTCAAACACTAACTAAAACTAATAAACAATACATTTTGCTATTCGTTGTATATTTATATATCAAACTTAACTTTATTAAAGGGGAAGTTCACATTTACATTAACTTGGAATATAAAGGGCAGTGGCACATGTTGTGATTAGTTGCCCCTGATAAATGTTCGTTACCACAGGCGACTAATCTCCTTTGACTTGCCATTCCGCCGGCAAGAATTTAAATCAACTGTGGGATGTAATACGCTACGCTTTGGTTTTCCAAAGTCGCTCAACGGTCCCTCTCAAGGAAACTTTGGGCGACTTTGGGAAACCAAAGTGACACATATGCCATCCCACAGGCGATTTACATTCTTGCCGGTGGGATGGCATGTCAAAGGAGATTAGTCGCAAGCGGTAACGAAGATTTATCGCAGGCAACTAATCTCCCCATGTGCCACTGCCCTAACCTTTAAGTGGTGATACCTAAAAATGACACTTCTTTAAGGTAACGGCCTGCCTAGAGTCTTAAATCATTGGCCCCATCCGTGGCCGGTTTTGTCCTTGGTTAATGGGATTTTCATGATTCTCAGTTCACTCTATAATTTTGATTAAGATGACATCTTAGCATCATACATGAACCAGCAGTCTGCAGCATATGCTTTCATGTGTCTGTAAAGAACACACCTCTTTCATTTCATGTACTGGATGCCATTTTTGCTACCAACTATTTTTAAACACTAAAATACTGTTGATTAAGTTGCTAAACAAGACTCCTGGTGCAAAAGAGCCTACATTACATTTAGAAATAATGAAACAAATGAGTATAAAGCTGATATTGTAACATAGTTCAACTTCCACATTACAGGATCATCATCATTTCCTGCAGGTGGGCTTAGTGCATAAACAGAATTGTATGGGAGGAGATGGAAAGTTGTGTCCAGCTTACCTGAACAATGAATGTTTAGGAAGAATAAACCTGCAAGCTATGCCTTTGAAAATTAAACATGGGACCAAAAATGTCAATCATATATAGCCTGCTCCGCCTCTATGCCTTAGGAATAGTGGGGGGAGGGGTAGTCGATTACTTTCCCTTTACATTCAGTAACATATCAATACACTCCTCACGTTTCCTTTGCTCCTAATTGTGTAGCTTTTGCATGGGCTTTGCCATCATGTCCCCCATTCTAGCACATACACGAGACTTTGGGATGATACAAAGCTTAACTTAGAGCAGTGACAGACAGGAGATTAGATGCCCCGCATCAAATCTTCGTTTCTGCTGGCGACTAATCTCCCTGCAATGCCATCCCACCAGCAAGAATGTATAAATAGCCAGTGGGATGGCATACGCATCACTACGATTTCTGGAAGTCGTCCGAAGTTTCCTCTCAAGGCAAGTTGGACATTGGAACACATCTTTTAAATGGAATGCAATTAAAAGGAAACAACATACTGTGATTCCAATATTTAAAACATAAATCAATTGCTTAAAAAATTTATAAGTACGGTTATACAGTGTTCAAACTATTAGGAGTCAGGACTGGTGATGAGCAAATCTGTCCCGAAAATGTTCACTTCATTTTTTTGACACGTGCGTCAAAAGAACGGCATGTGCATTTTTTGGATGCGCATCATTTTTTAATGTGCGTGACAATTTTGTTTGCTGCGGGTGACAATTTTTTGATGCAGGTGACAATTTGTGGTGCGGCGAATTTTGTCGCCTCTTTCAACAAATAATCCGCCAATGGCAAAAAATGGAAATTTGCGGTGAATCCATGCCTGCCAAATTATTTCGCCAATCACTAGTCAGGACTCAAGGTGTAAAGTACAAAAAATTAGCACAAAGCCCCCTTTTTTACCCGTTGCACTTAACAATTTCCACAAGTGGTGGGATGTCCCCAGGAATAGTCCAAAGCTTAAGGGGCCTATTTATTATGCTGTGTGAAACAAAATTCCCACCCAAATACCTGTGTAAAATAAATGGCAAATATATCAAGGTGTATTTTATTTTACACTGTGCGAATGCCAGATTTGATGCCGTTATTTCCGGCGGAAGTCACACTAAGAAAAAACATGTAAAAAAAATTATGCCGTTTTGTGTACGGCAAAGCCTGCTGATTTGTCGCAAATTTTATTACTGCTTTTTACACTGCATAATAAATCTACCCCTAAGAGTCATTCTAACATGCAGTCAGGGTGTACTTAAACTTGCCCCTAATGCAGTAGTAAATAGGCCCTTACGTGTTCACTTGGTGATACAATCAATTGCAACATTAAATGTAAATTTTATCCACTACATTTTCCCCTTCAGCATCAGTGGTGAACTCATTCTGAAACTGAAAATATACTTGGAATGGAGACAGGCAGTCAGCCACAAAGTTCTGTTTGTAAACAGATTTCCAACGGGATTTTAAGTGAATTTCCAAGAAAATGCAATTTACTTATTGTAACGTTTGTTGGTTTTAGGTATGCATTTTATTGCTGCCTGTAAGAATTAGATGTTCTTTTAATGTCCTAAGGAGTCTGACATTCCCTTTTATTTCTCATAGGCTATGCTGAATAAGTGTGTCCAAGCAAGGGCAGAGCTATGTGATGCATACAAAATGTTGTGGGACCACCAGCATTTGCTACATGCGCTGTTGTCATTACTTGTCTATACAAGTGAGAACATAGTTTCAAGGTTACATCAAGGGAGCCAGCTGTGGGGTTTTCCTCCATCTTAAATGAAAAAGATCAACAAAATTGCAGATTCATGTAAAAACACATCTAGAAAATGGGTTTGGGCTACATTTCAGTGCAAATTGGCACCCGAAGCAGCAGCAGTTTGTGTCAGAAAGTGACCACAAAAGTTATGATGACCTGCTTGGACAAGCCAGCTATCAGTAGGACTTAGGAATGAAGACTTTGGTGAATCATTGCTAGAGGTGCACTAAACCCACAGTTGGATTGGGTATCTGCCAAACCCCTGGAGTTTTTTACAATTAAAGTTGGTAAAAAAAAAAAGGTCTTAAAAGCATTCAAGTTACAGTAGCTGGGACAGCAGAAACTTTACTCAGGTACAAAGAAGCAAGTAAAGCACCAAAAAAGCAGGCAAGCTAAAATAGAGATGGAAAGGGGTATTGCAGCTAGGAGTAAAAGGAATCCAAAATTATTTTTTAATTATGTGAATAGTAACAAAAATGAGGCAAGAAGGGGTTGGACAGGGGGAAAGTAGAAATTCTGAACAGCTATTTTGTATCTATCTACACAACGCCAGCTGTTATGTCTGTGTTATTCAATGTGTACTGTATAGATTACACATACGGCCTGCACAGGAGAATTGCTGCCAGGTGATTATTATAACCTAATTGTGAAGGTTTTTAAATCAAGCTGTTTGGACAAGTGGCTGAAATGGACAGTCAGTCCCTAGAAAATACTTTGGGGTGCTCCCTTTCAGTGTTTTAATGTATCCTTTTGAACCTTTTGCAATAGAGTTTAGCTTGTTGAGCCTATACTGAGTCTGCACTAAAGTGAACCAACAGCCCGTACAATGTATTACAGCATGAGCAATTTCAGAATGGCAGATGTTCTATTTTCGACCAGGTGTAGAGAACATTTCAACAACTTAATTGTAGGGTAAACTTGTCATGATCAATTGTATCTCCTGTGGGATTCTAAGCTGTTGTTGTATATGAATGGAGGGGGTTGTACAAAAGTTTATTTGAAAACAGAAATCTCCCTGTATTTCATCATGCACAAAGCGAACCTCTCTGTCTCACAAAGGCAAGGCAACATTTGTAGTTGTGAGCCACAGGATTTATAACTTCAAAAATATCAAAATTACTTTTATTTCTATCGTTAAAAACATCCACATAAACAGAGACTCACACCATGCGCTTAAAGCGTTTTATCGCTTCACGGCACTTCAGAAGCTCATGAAGGCAATGGTTTATTTTTCTGTTTGACCACAGCACAATCTGATTAGATCTATCTGAATTTGTTTGTATGTGTTGTGTTCGAAGGGGTTTCCATCCTCTTTCATTGTACATTCCAAGAAACATACAGGCAGGTTACTTGACTCCGAATGAAACTGACCCTAGTTTGGGTGGGTAATTATTCATTGTGTGAATGTGATAGGGAAACTAAATTGCTTATTTCATTGAAGCAGTGACTGATGTAAAAGGTGAACAAATCTGTTCTACAGAATATATGTAATTCTAAAATAACATGCATAGGTCCACAGGGTCTGACTGGGGGGGTGCAGGGTCTACCGGGGCTCCCACCAGTCACGTCCCCCGCATCCCATAACCCCCCACAGCCACCCATCATCCTCCCCTGAGAGTGCGTACGTATAATGCGTCGGGGGAGGAATGGTCGGCCAAGGGAGCGCCAGCAAGGGACGGGTCTGGGCCGCCGGGGCCCACCTGGATATTTCCCGGTGTCCCGGTGGCCCATTCCGACACTGTAGGTTCATATAGGGAGGCACAAGTCTTGCAGCATCACGTAATACACAGAACAATATTGGCTAATACCAATGGCAGAAGCAAGTTGCATCAGTGGCTGAGTGGGAAAAAAAATCCCATAGAGCAAAGGTTAGACACAGGCATTGTTGCTTATTGGTTAGTATGGATTAATGGGGAACAAAATATATAGGTGTTTGTTAGCCTAAAAAAGGTTCATGGTTTATTAAATATGGGGACCATTGCACATCTATTTGAAAAAGTAATAACTAGCTTTTAGCTTGCAAAAATTGTCTTATATAAAAAAAAGTCAATAGTATTGATGAGTGAATCTGTCCCGTTTTGTTTTGCGAAACAGAAAAATTTGTGAATCGGTGAAAAATGTGCAAAATGCATACTTTTTTGCCGCAACCGTGCCGATTTTGATACAACTGTACCCATTCTGATGTTACCGCAACTTTTTTTGATGCACAACAAATTTTTTCACTGAAGTTTCGCAAAACAATTCGCCAATGGCAAAATGTGGAAAGCCTGAGAGGAATGTTTGCCAGGGGTGGGAGCCTATACCCCAGTTGTAAGCAAAAATTTGCCAAGGTTGCTGATGGTCTTCTAAGACAAGGGTCCCAGGACTAGAACTAGGGGTAGGCAGAAGAGGCACCTGCCTAGGGCGCAACCGTGAGGGGGTCGCGTGTGCGCGTGTTCATGCACAGGGGTGGGGGTGAGGAAAACGGTGGGGGCAAGGTGGCCGGCCGACTTGTCCCGCCTCTGCCCAGGACAGAAGTATTCTGGTTGCCTGCTCCAATTCGCCCACCTATCGCTGTCATACACAGTGACCAGCATGGCAGGTAGCCCATTTTGTGGGCAATCATTCCATGTGAGGAGTGTATAATTGTTTTGTTTCTATATATGTAAATGTAATTCCTGTCATTTATTAGCAATTTTTATTCATTTAAATCACTGCTTGGAAAATGGAAACCTAACAACATGCTAGAGTTTAAATGCTAAATCAGAGAGCTGAAGATCAAAGAGAAATTATTTTTAAAAAAAACTCTGATTCAGATTTAATGGCATTTGCAGAAAAATGACTTTGCCCTTCCTTGTCAGTAACATGTGCTCTACTCTAGTAATTATATATATTAAATTCCTCCGGTATTTGCAGAAAGCATTGAAACATTACACTGAATCCAACATGTGCTGGGGTTCTTTAAAAAGAATTCTTATGCCGGCAGCCCACCTTTCCTCTCGGTGCCTTAGCTTTTCAATCAGTTTGACCCTTCTTACCTGTTTTGCCAGTATGTTCAAGCGCAGATATTTTAATATATTCCAGCCTTTGCACTGTCAAACATACTGACACATTATAAATAAAGTCCAATTTCAGTACATGAGAACACCACATGGGCTCCGGGGAGGCTGTAGAACTTCAGCCTGAAACCATTATATATATAAATAAATCGAAATGTTCACTTATGACTGTCCTTGATAGACTTGCTTGTGTTATAGCATTTAGTTCCCATGATCAAAATAAGTGACTTTTTAGGGAAATTCTGGATATTTGACTTTTTTTAGTTTGATAAAAATAAATCTGGGTTTCAGACCCACCACACAAATATACAAGTGCCAACCAAAGCCACTTGTTTGCTTATGAATAATTTATGGGGTGTGTATGATAGCATTTGCAAATGTTGACTGAAATTTGCCAAGTTTACAGCTCCCTGGTATAAAGATAATGAGCTCATTGGGCAGAAATGCGTTGCCAGAACTCAGAGGAGTTAAAAGGTTTAGATTTTAAAACTCCTGCCAAAAACATAGTTATTTTTATATTTCCTCTTACAAGTAATATAAGGTTTACATGAGATAGGGTTGCATTGTGTAGCACTGAGTGGTTCCTAGGCCTGGAAAGATTATCTTTGTGGCAGATTTATCAAAATTTGAAAGTGACATTTTAAGTTTTTGGAGGCGAATTTGAATTTTAGTTTCCTCATTCCTAATTTTTATAAAGTACAAAAAACCTAAATTAAAAAAAACGAGGCATCTCAAATCTGGCATGTTCATGTAGAAGCCATTACATGTTGTGTCTGTGAAGGTTCACATTCATCCATGTCATGGTATATCTGTAGTAATAAGTCAAATCAACTGGACTTGCTGGGTTTTTCCTGAAACTGTTGGGATTGGATCTTTTGCATGAACCAGTTTCTGTCTCAGTGTGTTGCTGGGTTTAAAGCAGAGAGATGCAGTATTAAAAATCCAGACACCCCAGCTACATATGTGAGGACCAAGTTATTTCGCCTGTCATGCTTTCCAACTTTACCAGTAGTTTTGGTGTTATTGCTTATTCTTCTCTCAGTTTTAACAAAGGCTCAACCTGTATACCTGCAAGTTTTAAGGGACCATCTGAGATGTTCTAACTCTTCCTTCTTAGCCTCTGTGCTGGTGGGGATCTTGACTGCTTTGTGTTGTAGGGTTCTGATAACCTCCAGTTTGTGATTTAGTGGATGGTGGGAGTCAAACAGCAGGTACTGGTCTGTGTAGGTTGTAGACCTCAATTTCCAGTTTCCACCCTTTCTGACTCTTGATGTTGTGGTCCAACAGTGTTGATGTGTTCAGTGAAAACCTGTACCTATTGAGTGTGTATCCACATATCGAAACCAATGACTGGATGAAAATAGAAAAACCAAGCTTGAATAGAGATTGGTGGGGGGGGGGGGGGGATGACATCTATTGTCTGCCACATACATTGCTGTTTGGCACCTCTTTCTGGATGGTTTATTAACACCACATAGCTCCAATCATGCTAATACAATCAACACCCTCCCTTCAAGAGATCCCTGACCCCAAGCTAGTTATGCTAACCAGATTATTCTGATGGGAGCAAAATTTCAGGGTATGTATTCCAGAAAGATCTTTTTACAAGTCATTCTGAACTGAGAAAGCCAGTCGGATGACTAAAGAATCGTGTTCAAGAAAAACACAGCAAGGCCAGTTAATTTGACTTGTTACTACAGACATTACCAGTTTTATAGTCAAAATTCAGCAAACTCACAAAAAATAATAGGATACAATATGATTTCTCTGCATTTGAGTTCTTGTCATGTTTTTACAAATTAGCACACATAGTTACATAGTTAGTTACATAGTTACATAGGGTTGAAAAAAGACCATTGTCCATCAAGTTCAACCCATCCGAGTAAACCCAGCACACAACCTATACTAACCAATCTATACACTCACATACATAAACTATATATATACAACCAGTAATACTAACTGTAGATATTAGTATCACAATAGCCTTGGATATTCTGCTTGTTCAAAAACTCATCCAGGCCCCTCTTAAAGGCATTAACAGAATCTGCCATTACAACATCACTAGAGGAAGGGCATTCCACAACCTCACTGCCCTCACCGTGAAAAACCAACTACGCTGCTTCAAATGGAAGCTCCGTTCCTCTAATCTATAGGGGTGGCCTCTGGTGCGCTGATTGTTTTTATGGGAAAAAAGAACATTCCCACATTCGTGATTTTTGCGTTTTTCAGTTTTAAAAAAAAAAAATACATTAAAAAAAAACTATAATTTGAAAGGGCTTTATTGTCTAGAAACAATGTGACTGGTCCAGCCACCTCACACCCCCATTAATTTAAAGCAAACCAATTGAAACCAATAGAGAGGATGGAAGTACAACCAGTATGCCAAACATCTACTGGGTTATATATAGTTATGTCCCACACTTTATGGGGGTGATTTATTAACAGTTGAGTTTGATTCATGTTTTTTTTAAAAAAAACTCTAGTTATGGTTCGAAAAACTCGAACTTTTTATTAAGTGCAAACAACCCAAAAACTTGAATGTAAAACTTTGCCATCTAAAAGCTTGCGAGTTTCTATAGAAGTCAATTGAAGTTAATTGAAGTCAAACCATATGTTCAATTCAAGTTTACGAATTTTATTCAAGTTTGTTTCGTGTTTAAAACTTGAAAATTCAAGGTTTTTTTTTATTTGCACTAGTTACTACATACATTTACTAATACATTAATAAATAAGCGAGCATTCGATATGTGAGATTAATTGATTTAGAAAAACAAACTCAAATGTACACATTTGAAAATTGATAAAGAAGCCCATATGTGTCCAAGCCCTTAAGGCCCTTCATTCATTCAGGAATGTAACATCAAAAATAACATTATTCATATCTGCACTGGGTCATCACAATGAAACACCCTATAGAGGTTACAAGACTATGACAACCAATGCCCTTTATTTTTATTGAGAATAACAATTCAGGGCACATTACAGGACTGTGAACACAACTCCATGGCAATCACTGATCTGCTTCAGAAAAATACAAAGAATTTTATTTAACAAGCTGACTGCATCCCTTTAGGCATTATTCTCTCTATATAGATGCAATTTAATGTAGATCAAACTTAGTTGGTCATGCTATATGGATGAAAGAAGATCCTTTGGTTGAACTGCTGTGCAACTACAAACAGACTGAATTGTATAAAGTGAAAAAATAATTATATTATCCTGGAATTCAAATAATCTGTTTCGAATTCCAACCACTAGGACCATCTGACTTTGATCTCAGACCAATATACAAGCTTTTAATGGTTTTATGAATCCATCTCTAGCACTTTATTCTGTTACAGCTAGGCATGCACTGAATCCAACGTTTGGTTCAGGATTTGCCCAACATTTACCTTGCAAAATTTGTATTTAGCCAAATCCTTTGTTTCATCTGAACTGAATTTGAACACTTTGGGCAACTATTGGTGCTAAATATTTGTTCATAGATAATGCCCTTTTGTTGATTGGTTTGGGGCTTGAGTATAAAGACTGAATGATTGCTATGGTGTCCAACTTTTACTTCTACTAATGGAGTAGAACTTGATTACATTTGTTTATAAATAAGAGTTGCAGTTTTGTTTGTTTATCCTGCAGAAAGTTCACTTATATTAATGATTTAAGAGATGAAGAATTTGCACATTCATATTTTATTGTCTCTTTAAGAGAAGCATATATAAGTATTTATAACATATAAATATATTTTCTCATAATTATTTTTTTTTAAGCTCAACTTAAGGATTCCTCTTTCATGCCAAACTGTAAAGGAGAATTCATTCTGCTCAGCTGGAAAGTCACACCTGTTACCAATGAAGCAAACCTTATAAAAATGCCAGAAAGTCCTTATTATCAGGCAAACTATCTTCTGGCTAAATTACAGGCCCTAATAGGACTTTTAAATAAAATGATTTTATTTGTGGTTTCAAAAAACTCCAAAATCACTAAACTACTACTTCAAAATGTTGATAAACCTGCCCCTATCAGAATTAGGTTCATATTAATGTATTACCCATATATTTATTTGAACTTGAATAATGTTTCTTATCATTATTATTAACCCTAGACAACTGCGGTTGCTTGCTGGAATGAACTAAACTGAAACCAACACTATTAGGAAATATATATAAATAGTTCATTTTTTCTTATTTGATTTCAAATTAAATGTGCATTTTTACTTGGTTAAATGTTCTTTCAGATTCATGAATAATAAAATTATTTTTTTGGATTTGTTAGGCTTTACGACCCAGCGTCAAATGCATTTTCCTATTCTCCCATTTTGCTCCCACCTTTTCACCTTAAGGTATGGAGATGCAAATTATGGAAAGACCCCTTATCCAGAAACCCCCAGGTCCCAAGCATTCTGTATAAAAGGTCCCATAGTTGTACTTGAATATTTTTTTTTTTTTTTTCAACCATTGATAAATTGATTAAGTTAAATTTATTTAGCCACCTATGGGAGATTTTCATTTGTTTAAGTAAATATTTAGATTTGTCTGACATTTTTAGCTGCAATGTTTCTGGTTTGTACTTGGTGCACTGCCTGTGGCTGGAGCTTAACTCAGGTGTAGGATGCATTACCTGGGATGCTTCTATCCTTGGAGTTTATAAGAGTGTCATTGATTGGGAATTTCCTCCCAAAGTAATGATAAACTTTTTTTCCCCAGCAACACTCAGCAGCAGTATATATTCAAGATGTCAAGTACTTTATTGCCCCCACATCTAACTGGAACATTCAGAAGACACTGGGGGGTCATTTATAAAGTTTGCACATCGCATATGTGTTTCGCAAATGGTTGTTTCTTGGGCAAGGCAAGTATGTTCACTGCACGTATAATTCTGCACTGCACAAATTTTATAAATGACCCCCATTGTGTACTGGAATAAATGATTTCCAGCATATTCACAGTGGAACTCAATCTGCTGTGAATCTGCAGAGAAATTTAATCTCATGAATTATGGAGATTTCCCATATAGAATGCAGCCACTGCTTTACTAAACTGGTGGTCAAAGTAGCCATAGAGGTCCCAAAGACCTACTGCATTGTATACTCTGTTGCCAAAATATTTATAGAGATGTGAACCCACAGATGCTATGCACATTTAATTCTACCATAACCAACTACCATAAAACAGGGGTTTAATAACAATAATATCAAGCCCTGTGCCTGCAGGAGGGCCCAGGAGTGCAGAGGGCCAGTGGAGCCTGAAATGATAAACAGTATTATTATATACCTGCCAAAAAACTATTTTTCTTCAAAAAGAAAACTGACCAGGCAAAGCAGTTACAGAAGTGCCCAGCCAAACCTACATTGTTCATGCTAGTCATACTGTATGAGTAAAGCTGATGCAAAGTGTCACGGCCTCACTGTACATTGTATTGTGATGGATAAAGGACTTGTTATTAGGATGTCCTTATTGATATCACTTCTCCATCTAATAAAAGCCCAAGTATAAAGCACAGCTCAAACGGTAATATTATAACTCCATTTTAATTTTACACAGCGTAGAAATAAGCACCTACAGAAATTAAACAACGTATTTAATTTCTACACATTTTTTATAACTTCTTTGATCTTCCGTGATATTTACACCTTTTAATACAAACATTTGACTTCAAAGGCAGGTAAGAGATGATAATACACTTACCCTTTCATTATTTTTGTATAACATAAAAATAAATGCTGCCTTAATATAGACTCGCTGCATAATTGGGACATCTAAGGCAAACAGTCTGGAATCAAACTTTGTTGGTTTGTGTATGTTTTGTTAAATAATAAATATATATTCTGTTTTTAATAAATGTATGGACATGGGAATACAATGAAGCATTCATCCTCCTTCATTCTTCTGTAAACATGGCTATGAAAGGGCAGAAAAATGTTTTGTTATTTTTCACTTTTAAATTTGCTGTCAACTAACCTTTTGCGTGCAACAAGACTACGGCTGAAGCCATGAGAATTTGTAATTCTTACAGCAATAGCATTCTTGGTTTTGTTAAAAAAAAAATCAAATGCAGCCACTATAACTGTATTCAGTGGGAAGATGGAATCTACATTGCTACTTCTTTTGTTCACAATTACAATATACAATGCGGCTGCAGCTGCGCATTTTTATTACTGCTTTTTTAGTGCGCATAGGGCGAGTGTTCTTTCAGCCAATTAACTGTACATTGTAGCTGAGGTTGGTAACCCCTAGAAATGTTTTGTGGATCAAATGGAACGGAAAATGTAGCTACAGTTGTGGACCTCGATGACTGCTTTGTGCAGCTGACAAGTAATGTTAAGGGTAGGTAAAGGGGTCATTATTTAATGACCCCTCACCTACCCTTTATTTGTCGCATTGTGTATATGGAGCACCAGGCTTGATAAAGGGCCCAGGGGGGGGCCCGAAACGTTGCCTTTTAGACATATGTATATGGGCTAAATAAACACCTTCACATTTTATCACTTTTGTGGTGTGTAAACAGTGGCTCAAGGGAAAGCAATATTTACTAATATACAGTATATATATTCCACTTTGGTAAGATTCTTTAATAGACCACTTAATATCTTAAGTATTCATTCTGAGGGTATAGTTTTCCTTTAAAATAATCATTTTTGCCATGTTTTACCCTGGAGGGTGAGTACTGTAATTATTCAATTTTCTCTGATTAAAAAAGTCTATAAATAACGCCAACAGGTAGAGGTAGTTGATTGATCTATTTTGGTGATGTAGAAAATGAATTCCAGTCTTCTCAATATCCCAAATGTCATGCACTGCATATTTGCTTCTAATTTTTAATCACAGTTCAGCAGAACTTCATAGTAATCTCAGTTAGATAAAAGCAAGCACGAGGATTCTTGCTAAAAAGTACTCTTGCATCTATAACTGAGTGTGAGCTACCTGCATTGAAACCTTTGGAATTCAGTAGGAAAATTTTCTGGAATATGTACATCTTTAGCCATTTACTGTATATAACATACAATAAGTACATACTGAATAAATCTATTGTCCCATATCCGAAATTCTACTATATACTATGCCAGCATTTCACTATAAATCTAACTGAACAGAATAAAACCACAAAACCAGAGATAATCTTTTTTTTTGTCCGTGTCACATATTTTATGTCCAAATATAGGTTTTACAATTTCTCTTTGTTTATGATGAGCAATTTGGCTTTTTTGGTAGCAAGTGCATCACATTATCTTATTGTTACTCTTCTAACCGCAAGGGAATGTATTGCTCAGGAGCCCATTTCGGAGGCTGACATCATACAAGACAGAATGATCATTGTGTAATGATGTCAGCTCCTAACAGGACAGTCTGAGATTTCATCTCTGTATTTGATGTCTAGTAACCAAATAATTGCTGGTAAACAAACCAAGTACGTAGGAGAAGTTTCTGGGTTAGGTACACTTGGCTAAATTCCATTTATTGTCTGGTCTGATTCTCATCATTTATTCAGTGGCCAATGGCTTTGTTTAAGGAAAAGAACAGTGCATTGCAAGTTATAGCAACAAATAGCAAAATGGAACAACCACATGTAGAGTTGAACTGTGTAAGCCAACACTCATTTTATTGGTAAAGTTATACTGTGATAGCTCAACTCTTACAACTATCTTTTATATGGACTATCCTTGTAAAAGATGTGTTCATTCATTCATGCAATAGAATCATCCAATGACAATCCCAGCTGATCACTGTCAGTCTGGCTCTATGTTCATTGTTCTATCTTTCCTCCCCATGTTTGATTCCAGTGTAAAGAAATGAAGCTAAAATGTCACAAAAATATCAATATGTCAGTTAACAACTATGGCTCTATCAGCTATTCTCATTGGAGAATTATTTTGAATCTTTAATTGAGATCTGATCGAATAATTTAGAGAACTAGGGGGCACAGTGGGACAATTTTAAAGAAAGTTTAGATCCCTATTGACTGCTTAATGAAAGCCCAATAATGGTCTTTCTTCATTTAGTTTGTGGTTTAATTATGCATTGTATTTCTAAAAGGAAATTAAGGAATATATTACTTACGGTATTGCAATCTCAAATAAGTTGTTCTGTATAAGTTGCTTCCCCAGCATAATAATACTAAGCTGAATGCATAGTTCTATTAGACAGCCTCCCGGTGCACACTGCAATTTAAATCAAATAATGAAACAGAAGGTTAATGGTCCATCAAAAACTGTCATTTTAGCCTTTACAAGAGACACAGTACTGTCCATTTGCTTACTGAGATCCTGTGAACAAAGTGCAATTTTAAGCACAATTGGCGTGTATTTTTCCTAGAATGCGCTCCCACAGTTTTGGCACAATTGCAGGTACAAACAGGCATTTCTCTTGACGCAACTGTGCCGCACCTACTGCAGTTGATCCGATTTGATAAAATGGACACAACTGCACATTAGTTTGTCCCAGATTGCTGCAATGGTGTTGAATATTTTTTAAGTCTGTCCGGTGTTCCTTGTGCGAGTGATGTTTGCATCCTATTCTTTCAACATAGATGTTCTGCACCTATTGATGCTGGGTGCTTAGCTCCAGAGGTAGCTCCCTTTGGGAACAGCAGCACACAATTTAAAACAGAAGGATGGAAGAACTGAACTGCACCAAGAACAATTATAGCGAGGCAGGGGAGTGCATTTTGATGCAAGTACCTTTAATATAAGTGGTTTTAGGTTCAACTCAATGCAGAGAAAAGCGCAAGTTGCCCACTTGAGGACGTAAATGAGCCTTAGTGCCTTTATAAAGCTAGAAACCTAAATGCACCCTTGCTTCAAAAAATATAATAATACTAATAATTGTACTATATTATAAAAATATTTGGTAACTGTATGGGTTAAAGTTCATACATATCATACTCCATATATCAAGCCAGGCACTGTGGGAATGCTTTTTTTTCTTTACCTAAAGTTATATATTGTATAAAAAAAATAACAATAGCAAATGAAATACAAATAATAAATATTTCCTAAACGTACCTCTTCCATTCTGTAACCATGGAAAATATATGCATAGCTTCCAGGCCGCCCGGTAAATCTAAATAAGAAGTAAACAAAATAAGGGGAAACTTACACAATTATGTTGTCCTTTTTATTAAGCTTTATCACTAAATCAGCCCTCCTTCAAGGTCCAACCTTTGGCCAGGGACCCCTTTAGCTCAGGAGATCAGTAGAGAAAATGTAGGTGTATCAGTTATTATTCTTGATATTCTTAGAAAAATGACTGATACACCAATATTTTCTGTACTCATTTCATGATCTAAAGGGGGCCCTGGCCAAAGGTCGGACATGCAAATAAATATGCACCACAAATCTCACCCTAACTGAACTTTATGCTGGGCTTTCATGTGTTGCTAGGAAAGCAAATGGCCAGTCTACTCAGTTAAGCCTTACCCACACACTCTGGCCTTTCCAATATTTTCAGCCTGGTGTTCAGTGTTATAGGGGATCAGAACCCCCAAACATTCTACCCAGTTTTCACCCTAACTAGTCCCCCCTTACCCCCGTACCCCCGTTCTATTGATCTATGCCCTCTGAGGAAAGGTGATCTCACACTTTGGGAACCATTGCCTTAGTCCATCAAGTTCTGTGTTATACAGGTCTGAGTCTTATTGATAGGAATCAGTAAATGAGACACATGAGACTTTTTGGAAGCTTTTGAAATGCAGTAAATGCAAAATGGCTGCTTTGCAATAGGAATTGCCATTTTCCTATCACCATTAATTGTTAAAAACTCGTGGCACAGAGGTGATGAAGCACCATTAACAGGACATAATATAAAAAAAGTATCTCTGCACATATACATTTAACTTGTCCTTAATAATTTTAGCAAGAAGAAACATTGTCACATACCGTCCTTTAAAAAAGGCAACGTAAAAAATTGAAGCATATGAGTTCACAAACTTCAAAAGGAAAGCCTTTAAAATCAGTCTTTCTTCAAAAGTCTTTTCTGTTTTTGGGACCTCTGTTGAAAAACAAATGATAAAACATTTTCATGACTGGAAATGCTACACAACTGTATTGCTCATCAGATTTATTCTTACAGCACTGGATGGATGTATTTAAGTACATGGCTTAGATTTGAACCCCTTTCCCACGATTCTCTTGTACAAAGTGGAAGCTATTACTGACGCCCACGGGTACCCAGCTGTCTGCATCTCCTTAAGAGCCTTGGGTGATACAAGATGGTGTTGTACAACAGATGAATGGAATTATACACAGTGGCCTGGGATGTCCTCAGTAACCACTACAATTAATACTATTAAAATGACATATTAAGTTTTAATACATAAAGAAAGAGCTCATTTATAAATATTAGGGCTTCTGTATCGAAATTGTGCACTACACAGTTCGCCCCATTCTCCAGGTTCTCCAGTTGTACCCCATGGCACAACTTTTCTAGAATGGACATTGCACTTTATGTTGTATGTTTTTAATCTGGCACAAGGCACAAGGCACAGAACAAACAGTTTCCATTTACCAATATTACGGGCTTAAGTACACTATTCGTGGGCCCTAAGGGGTACTATATGCTTTACTTAGTGCTCTAGTACGTTTGCCTGTGGCTAAAAAATCCTGGAGAATGTCAATAGGTAGTGATGAGTGAATATTTTTGCCAGGCATGGATTTTCAGCCAAATTCCACATTTCGCCATTGGCAAATTGGTTTGTGAAACTTCAGCAAAATTTTGCAGCGAAACATTTGCAGTCACATCAAAAAAAGTCACGGTCGTGTCAAAAAAGATACACAAGTTGTGCGGTACCCGCATTTCATGTATTTTTCGTTGTTTTGAGAACTTCCACAGTTTTCCAAATTTTTCGGCAAAGCAAAATGGGACAGATTCGCTCATTACTACCAATAGGTGTTGTCTGGCACCAGTCAATGCTCAATAAATAGCCCCATGTAAGGTCTAAATACTTAGATATGTGATGATCTCTGTAGAATCAGGTTCAAGCTGTTTGCCTCTGTTAAGATGTGCAATACAGCATTTCTCATGCATACTGACTATATAAATGCAAACTGAGAGAGATCTATGCACCAAATAAGCTAGACCCTCAAAATTGCTTAAAGAGGCAATAAAATGAAACATAAACCCTGCCTCATAAGACAGAGTTTCCTTAAGAAGCTAAATCTCAGTGTTTTGTGCTTTAATAAGGGTAATGTTGCATGAAAGTGTTAGACATATTCTCAATCCCAAACTGTGTTTCCATGTATTTAAACAGAATTGAGTTTTAACTAAAATCTTCCATATGGAGGTATAGCAATGCCCTCAGGGTTTTGGGGTGTAATGGTTTGGTGGATGATGGTTTTGATTTAAATCTGCATCCTTAAGAAAGGGGGGGGGGGGATTTCATTGCTGCTGCTCTGCACTGCTCAACAGCAGTATTGTTGGACTACAAACAAAAAAACAATGCTCAACTAAATTTAACCTAAATCTTGCTGGACTACAAAGCCCAGAAATTCTAAAAACTGTAATCCAGCAAAATCAAGTTCTTAAAGCAATATTGCTCAATAAAAAAAAATTCCTCAGCTCTCTGGACCCCATGGCTGCATTTAAATGCAAAATAATCCTTCAATTAGAAGGAGGACTGGGGCTCTACCTTCCTATGTTCATCTTACATGTGTGGGATGCATTACTTGTAACCAAGCAAAGGAAGGCAATGTTGCCTTCTCTTTGGGACACTGCCTTCCCTTGTCTGGAAACTCTTGAAAACATTGTCTGAACATAATAAATCAGGCAAATGTATGTGTTACAATGTTCTACATACAAATAGTCTTGGTAATATTTAAGATCTGCCCTTAATTGTTGGCATTAATGTCTATGTGCTTTTTATGAGCTACTAAGTTATTCCATGGGTTTTGATTCATGGAATAAGCCTCTGTCAGTTTTATCCAAGATCATCAATAGATGTGATAGAATATCTAATTTTAACAGATTAAGAATAACCTAAAGAATTACTAACTGCATCTCTTGGTTTATCATGTGAAAAGAATCCAAATCTAAGGGAAAATGACTCTGTGACCCAATCATCTCCTTTTAGCTCCTCAAAAAAAACTAAAACTAAACCCACACTACATTTAGGTCCAGTATAAGGATGCCATAGATTGTGGGAATTCTAAATAGACATCAAAAGGAATTACAGAAATGGCATCACAGAAACCACAAAAATGTATAGGGCTAGAATCTATTTACTAATTCTACTAATTCAATGCCCGATTTTTCTATGGACTTCATGGGTGTATTCATGATATTATAACAATGAGCTATAATAATGAGCTATATTTGTCTTAGCTAATAGAATGTGGCCCATAGTTTGGTAATATTTGACCCTACATGCCCCTTTGGTTCCACTCCTTTGTAGAACATAAGTAAAGTTCAGTTTTGTTACAGTAAGCTTTGTCCATTATGTTTAAACACTTTCCCAAACCTCAGAATTTAATCTTTATAACATTATCAGTAAATGCAAAGGAAAATCATTTATGCCATTAAAATGTACTCACCAATTTCTGTAAGCCATTTAGCAACTGATCCATAAATCTCATCTAGTATGAGGATGACGACCAGATTAATTATAACAGCAGTGGCCGTTACAGTCACACGAACATTCGACCTTGTTACTTCGCTTGTACTTACTGCCAGGGCAGCGGCAGTCGTGATTCGATAGATGATCACTCCAAACACTGCTGAAAATGTTAATGCTATCTGTGGAAAATAATAATGAAAAGAAAGGATATATAATACAAAGAAATGGTTGTCAACTTATGCCAATACCAAGGTTATAGCTATAGTCCAAGAATATCCAAGACAGCATTTTGACCCCAAATCTCACCATAAAAGGCCTTTGAGCCGATCATTCAGCTGTATCCAGAAGAAAATAGAGTCTTACACAATTTTACCTTAACTGGCCTTTATATATAACTTAATGTACCCCTAATTGTGAATTATAAGGATATCAGCTGTTTCCAAGAAGTTTAAAGAACTTTAATGACCATATAAAGTCACAAAGCCCCAGGCCAAGACATTTTATACAGGTCATTGAACTGGAAGTTGTTTATGCTATATTGCCAGAGATGGAAATATAAAATTCATAGTGGAGAAAAACAACTAATGAAGAGCAGTCTTATGTAAAACTTACCATAAATAAAATGGCAGAAAAGTTTACTAAATATGCTGGAATTCGGTCTCTCCAGGTTAATTTTTCCTTTTTATTCTGAAAGAAAAAAAGATGATAATTATTTCTAGGGACACAAAGTCATCTCTTCAAATTATTTTTTAATTCATGACTTTTTCCATGCTCTTTTAATAAATTATAGCTTGTTATGATGTAATTTATGGAACCATGTAGACATTTCTTATCTGGGGCCCTCCGTACTTCTTGTAATGCATCATTCAGGACCCCTTTGCTCTCTATATGCAATCATCCCCAGTGGCATCTAGAGATGTAGCGAACTGTTCGCCGGCGAACTAATTCGCGCGAACATCGGGTGTTCGCGAGTTTGCAAACTTTTCGCATATGTTCACAATTTGGGTTCGCGTGGCGTTTTTTCTCAGCCTAAAAACGCCGCACAAGCCACACGTGGCGTTTTTCAGCAAATCCCGTTTCCATGGTGCTAATAGTGCGAAATAGCAAAAAACGCAGCGTATTTCCGCTGCCTTTGCGGTTTTACGCAACACTGTGTCAACAAGTATTTTTCAGAGAAATTTTTGCCCTTGATCCCCCTCCTGCATGCCACTGTCCAGGTCGTGGCACCCTTTAAACAACTTTAAAATCAGTTTTCTGGCCAGAAATGGCTTTTCTAAGTTTTAAAGTTTGCCTTCCCATTGAAGTCTATGGGGTTCTCAAAGTTTGCGAATATTCACACTTTTTGGCGTAAGTTCGCGTTCGCAGACTTTTCTTTTGAGGTACGCTACATCCCTAGTGGCATCTACCATCTCTATGGCTAAGCATATGGTTATAGAATTCCAAAGTCTGAAGGAGTTTTCATTGTTCTGACATAGTTATGTGAGTGAACAAAAAGACCAACTCTAATTTTCAGATAATTTGCAGATATCCATTAACTTATTACGATATTGCTGTTCCATGTCACCAATGTGTCCCTTTATGTTGAGATGTTGAAAATCTTTCTAATTCTATAAAGTTACTATGTTATCATAAACTTCATCATCATCATACTTTTCCTAGTCATCGCCATCAAATATACTCCTAAGCCTCATCATTATCATCATCATCATCATCAAACAAGATGTGACTGTATAGGAATGTTTCTAAAATGGGCTTAATTTCAATATTAACTCATAGCTGGATTAGTAGAGAGTAATACTTTCATTTTAACCACTAATATCAGCTCTCTCAAAATTGCTTGGAATTCCACAATATAATCAAAGCATGGCATGTCAACCTATGATTTTCATACGGTAAATATACAGGCAAAGAAGGCTTAATTGGAACATCCACTGCACACAGCTTCATCCTTTTTCCTTTTAAGAGTCAAAGGGAAAGGGCTGCAAGGATTACTGTCTACTCTGCTCCCCCTACAGAAATAGGTGTAGTAACACAAGATAGTTACCTAATGTATTGGGGACAGGGACCAGGTCTGCCACCTTCAGAGTCCAGAAAACCTGTGCGGGAGCCAGGGCAGTGACATAATGGGGTGGACGATGTCAGGGGCATGGTCGATTATGTCAGGGGCGGGGTTATGACATGAATATCAGTGATTGCCCAACTGCCACGTCAATCCAATAGAGCCCTGCCTGGTTTCCCTAATTTCAATAACCAGGCAGGGAGTTTTAACCTGTACAGCGCTCCCAAAGACCAGGCTGTAAAAACCGGGCAGGTGGCAACCCTAACAGGGACACAGGTGTTGGAATGGTTACTGCCTGCTTTATCTTAACTTCCCTTACAAAATGGTGATTGGTAGCACCTAATACTGTAGGTGCTGACACGTATGGATAGAGGTTAGGGAAAAGTGTTGGAAGGGCCCTGCTTTCATTCTCTATTTCTGTTAGAAAGGCTAGCTGAACTGGTTGAAATGAGCATCATGTTGCGTAACCTTCAATGGGGATCAAAGTCTTGGACAATGGAGGCAATTTAAGGCTGACAAAAAAACAAAAAGATTTAATAATAAAAATAAAGACCAAGGCATATCAACTATGGTCTGGGCAGGCAGCAGGCCAGTAAAGTGTGAGTACAGGTAATGGTCTGGGCAGGCAGCAAGTAAACAAATGTGTGAGACAGGCAGAAGGTTAGGGCGCCTGGCAGACAACCAAGAATCCAAATGACAGGGAAAGAGTCAAAACCCAGTGAGTCAGAATATGATGGGAAAAGGACAGGGCAGGAAAAGATATTTAGAAACTCGGTAGGCTTGGTCAGGGCATAGGCAGTAGGCTTGGTCATAGGAGGAGGCAAGCTTTAATAGTAATGATGAGAGAATCTGTTCCGTTTTGCTTCGCTATTATTTTGTCGCGCGGCTATTCTTTTGACACCCGCGACTATTCTTTTTTGACGCCAGCGACAATTTTTGGACGTGCGGCGAATTTTTCCTGGCGAAACATTTCGCCCATCACTATTTAATAGCCTTAAGTTGCCTGCTGAAGGATCCCAGTGAGATATATATACTGTGTATATATATATATATATATATATATATATACATACACAGTCCCAGCAGAGGTAGCACACCACACACAAAGGAATAAATGCCCGGGTGCTAATGCAAAAAATACAGGTACAATAAAGGCCAGCACTCACAGGGCTTCAAAATAACATCATCACAAAAAATAAAGGTTTTGCAAGAAGTATTTCAGCATGGTTTTTTATTTGCCCGACGTTTCAGTTCCAAACAGAAGAAAACTGAAAAGTCGGGAAATAAAAAACCATGCTGAAATACTTCTTGTAAATCCTTTATTTTTTCTGATGATGTTATTTTGAAGCCCTGTGAGTGCTGCTGGCCTTTATTGCACCTGTATATACATAATCTAGTATTTTTTTTACTAGAGAGTTAAGACCCACATACACAATATTATTATTTCTATGAGTGCTCAGTGTTTAATAACATTTTACAGACTCAAAACACATAGGGGCAGATTTATCAAAACACGAGTTCGAATCCCGAATGGGAAAAATTCAGATTGGAAACGAAAATTTCCGAAGATCGCAAATATCACAAAAATGCTTACGAAAAAATCGTATTAGTCACGATAATATCGTATTGGTGATCCGAAAGTCACGGAATTTTCATATCAAATGATTGTAAACAGCGGCAGAGCCTTTCCGAATTTTTCGCGTTCGTGTCTTGATAAATCTCCCCCATAAGGTAAATGAATAATAAGAAAACCACACAACAAAAAGAGACAATTCCACACAGTTAGCAAAGCTAGATGAAAGCAGACAGATTAACACAATTTTCTGGGACTACGGACCTTCTTGGGATAACGGACCTTCTTGAAGTATTTTCTTTTAGGGCATAGCAAGACCATTCCATTTAAAAGCTTGTAAATAGATAAGTTCATTAGGTTTTGAGGAAGAAGCCTGTAAGGTATCTAGGTGTTTTTATATATTTGTGTGCATGGATTTAGGGGTATATACTACCTTTGTATAACTCATGAAATAAAGCTGAGCAAACCCATAATGGTAATATTTAACCTGGCCACAGTTATTGGCCAGTATTGGGTAAGACTTAAACCAATACAGGTATGGGGCGCCTGTTATCCAGAATTCTCGGGACCTGGGTTTTTCCAGATAAGGGATCTTTCTGTAATTTGGATCTCCATAACTTAAATCTGGTAAAAACCATTTAAATATTGAATAAACCCAATAGGAGTGTTTTGCCTCCAATAAGGATTAATTATATCTTAGTTGGGACCAAGTATAAGGTACTGTTTTATTATTACAAAGAAAAAGGAAAATCATTTTTTAAAATTAGAATTTTTTGCTTATAATGGTGTCTATGGAAGATGGCCTATCTGTAATTTGGAACTTTCTGGATAACGGAACCCATACCTGTATATGGAACCTCAATTAAATCATTGACATGCATTAATATACTTCCATCAGCTATTGGCTATTTTCTTCTTATTATCCATCTAAATGGAGTGCTATAAGGGACTTTAAGAGACTTCAGAGCCAAGAAGTTGAAAAAGATGATGATGATGAGCCAAATTCCTCCAGTGTACTAAGACTAAGTTCATGGATAAAAATGTACGATGTTAGTAGATCAAAAGATTCTGAATGTTCTCCCGTAAAACATCTTGCTATTGTTTTGATGAATTTCCTACCTAAACTTGTTGAAATGTTTGATTCTTTGTTGTTTCATTATTGAATCTTTCATCATAATTGTTTTGACTTTGTTTCAGGAGCGAAACCTTTCATGCCAGGAAAGGCCTTTGTAATTCTTGTTCTACTCAAGTAGAATATGGGGTACAATTTAGGCAACAGCTACTTTTAAGCCTCTCCTGTTATAAAAACTTAATAATGCCCAGCGCTACATGATGACATGGGATAACAATAATTTTCAAACATGATCCCTTCTAGAGGGTAAATACTATTATTTGCTGCTTAGAAATCTAATTTTCATCTTATTACGCTAGCGTTCAATTACTCAGGCCAGATTATATTAAAATGTTAATGCCTTACTATGATTTTTAGGGAGTCTTTGAGCAGGATGGGGCCATACAAATCACTTGCAGGCCACATCTGACATGCAAGCATCCAGTTTAATATCCCTGTTAATGGAGGGACAGGAGTGCCTGGACCGTGGGACATCAGTCACAACTCCAAGGCCCTTCAATACACCTGGGTTGCCCCAGGAACTGAAGTTTCTGCTGTGTTTATTGTAATGCTGGTCTAAATATAAGCTTGTAAGATAAGGGCACCATAATGAAAGTTGCAATATTTCCACTAGGTCTAGTAGCCCATAGGAAATCAGATGTTTGCTTTCAAAAGTGAACAGTAAAGGCAAGCTGCTGATTGGTTGCTATGGGTTACTACTCCCAGTGCAAACTGTCTGTCTTTTATTATAATTCCCCCATGAATGTCAGGACTGTAATAAATAAATAATTCTTGAATGTCCTCCAGATCCAGCCACCACAGCATTGCCTCTCAGAAATAAGGCCTGTAGTTCCAGATAGTTACATTCTTGTATAAATAAATGTAATCGTTTATTAAATTTGCTGTCATTGGCTTAATGTATCTTAATGTATCTTTTTCACCTAGCTGAAATGTATGTATGACATAATCTGGGCTGTAAAAATCCGTTAAATGACAAGGGTTTCTTATTTTCATTAATGTAAAGTGAACTCTGTTGCTGTCAAGGCAATAAATAGCATTTAGATTAAACACACTTGTGAATGTGCATTTTATACCCCTCCAACCTATTAGTGCAGAAGCCAGAGTTCTGAAACAGGTCATAACATTCTCTAAGTGAGTGGATCTGGCAAATAAAATGTCAACTAAAGGGTGATATGGATTTTTAGCAATGTGGGGTATGGCGCCCCCTGATGGATTATAGATAGAAAATATACACCTATAAAACACTAATGGGAAGACATTAAGTAGCTAACAGGCTGCAGGTAAATGTGGCCTTTGGGAAGCACACTGTTAAGATGTCACAGCAGCATTAAAATGCTAAAGGAATAAATCTTTCATTTATTCTTTTACTGATTTTTATTATGGTCACTATGGGTCTCTCTAAAGTAAAATGCACCTAAGGTTATAAAGAATAATTTGTAGAAAAAACATAAATTCATCTTCAACATATTCATGTATACTAAAAGCATATATTTCATAGCAGTGTTGCTTAGCCATGGATTACCAGAATTTTGCTGAGCAGCCTTCTCCAATATATTACAAGAGCTGCTGGGAACTTTATTCCGGCAACATTAAGGTTGGATTTTTAAAGCAACAATGCTGAAGATCTTTCACTGAGTATCTTCATTGTGCTGCATTTGGGTAATAGCATGGATGCTGGGTGGGCAAATGGTGCCTATTTCTCCTTCTCTCCTGCTGACTGCCACTTTAATGCTGCCTATTCAATTCCATCTGCTCAGACTTTAACATCAATGCCTTCCCTATCCAGGCAGCTTTATATAATGTGAGGAGTGACGTTGCAGTCTAATTTTGCGAGATTGTGGCAATCACCCCATCAGGGACAGACGGTGCTGGGAGGGTCTAAAGTCAGTCCTACAGTATGTGGGCACCACTTCTAAAACTGCTTTAGTGCAAGCTAGGGATCTCTGGTGTTTGGGAATCCTGTAATTACCACTTGGTGTGAATTTTAGGGCTCAGCAACAGGGTAGAAGTGCTCCATTAATGGGCTGGGGCCGAATTTGTGGAAAGAACACAAAGGCCTAGGGCAGCAGTACTTTAGGGGCAGCCTCTGCAACAGGGTGGTACAGGTATAGGACCTGTTATCCAGAATGCTCGGGATCTGGGGCTTTCCATATAAGGGATCTTTCCGGAATTTGGATCTCCATTCCTTATGTCTACTAAAAAATAATTTACACATCATTTAAACCCAATAGGATTGTTTTGCTTCCAATAAGGATTCATTATATCTTAGTGGGGATCAAGTACAAGGTACCATTTTATTATTACAGAGAAAAGGGGTTCATTTTTAAAAATTATAATTATTTGCTTATAATGGAGTCTATGGGAGATAGCCTTTCCTTAATTGGGAGCTTTCTGGATAACGGGTTTCCGGATAAGGAATCCTATACTTGTATATGTATTTACAGTATATATACATAGTAGAGGACAAAATGGTGCACTCCCCTATCAGTGTCTAGACCTGAGTGCAAGAGCAGTTAACTTACAATAAATCAAAAGGAAGTGTCAGCACATGCAGGATTTTTAACAATATATAAAAAATATTTTTTATTGAAAAACCGAAAAAAGAAACAGAAAATCCTCAAAGTTTCGGTCACCCATTGGGACCTTCGTCTCTTTTTTGACTCCTGACGAAGGTCCCTATGGGGGACCGAAATGTTGGGGATTTAATGTTCCTTTTTTTGGTTTTTCAATAAAAATGTTTTTTTAATATATTGTTTATATATTGTTATAAACATAGTGAGCCCAAAATGAGCCCAGGCTTTGTATCCACCTTAATACATGTAGCTTAGTTGGTAGCACTTCTGGGGTCCTGAATTCAAATATAGCCAGGGCACTATTGCAAGGAGTTTGTATGTTCTCCCTGTGCGTATAACAGTCAGCATTTCAGTATTTTTGAGCTTTATTCACTAGGGGTTCCACTATCATAACTACATCTCTATATCCATTCTTTATTATTATTATTAACATTTATTTATAAAGCGCCAACATATTCCGCAGCGCTGTACAATAAGTGGGTTTCATACATTGGACATACAGAGTAACATATAAAGCAATCAATAACCGATACAAGAGGTGAAGAGGGCCCTGCCCAAAAGAGCTTACAATCTACAAGGAGAAAGGGTTGAGACACATAGTTTATACAAACACCATGGATTAAACTTTGGGATGCACAGCATTTGGCATATCTGTTTTCTTCCTTTAATATTTAATCCTTTGTGGCCTTTTTACAGGTTACTTTCCAGCTGTTCCTTTTGGAATGTAATGTATGTATTTCAGCAGAACAAAGAGTATGGTAGGTCAGAAGAGATGCAAACATATAAACATTAAAAGCCTCTGCAGAAAATCCAATCCAGATTTTACTAACATCTAAAGCAGAACTAAGGGTTTCCTACCCTTAAACTGCATACATTTACATACTGTAGTTATTTAGCATTAAAAAAAGTCAACAGGATACAGAGACCACACAACATTTAATTTTTGGCTGGGGAGCTTAACCAATTTATACTGCCAGTGAAACCACAAAAATCCCCATTTTTTGGGTGGGACTCTCCCTCCTCCTTAAAATTATGTGCTTGATTGAGAAGGTGATCTGAATAGGCTTTTGATTGATAAGCTGATGTTAATCCATCTAATGTAAGTGCAATACGTGTAATGTAATAAATGTTCTGTTGAGATTATATGCTATGCCCTCTTTTTCTTTTATATCATTACAGATTGATATAGTGTGACCTACTATCAGGGGAGGCAGCACCCAACTGCAAATGCCCTGGTTACAATGGAATTGCCATATGGATAATCGCTAAGCTCTTTGATTTTGAGCAGACTTTTATATTTAACAACTTTATGACACTTAGGGGCACATTTACTAATCCACGAATCCGAATCACGAATGGGAAAAAATCGTATTGGAAACAAAAGTTTCGGAAGATCGCAAATATCACGAAAATGCTTACGAAAAAATCGTATTAGTCACGATAATATCGTATTGGCGATCCGAAAGTCACGAAATTTTCGTACCGAACAATTGCAAACAGCGGTAAAACCTTTCCGATTTTTTCGTGCAAACGTCTGAAAAAGTCGTGCGCTGTACGAAAAAGCCGTGCGCCGTACGAAAAAGTCGTGCGGACGCCCGAAAAAATCAGCAAAAATACGCTCGGAGCGTTCACATGAACGCTCGAGCGTTCGTGCCTTTGTAAATGTGCCCCTTATAGTGCCCCTTTATTTGCATAGTTTCCTAGCTCTTGTCTTGCAAGAACTCAACCAAGCCCCTCTTAAAGGTATTAATAAAATCTGCCATCATAACATCACGCTGCATGTCTAATTTATTTGTAAAGAGTATTCAAGTCCCCTAGCAAGCACCGTTTTTCCAGTGACAACCCCCAGTTGCACATCTCTGTACTCTCTCCAGCTCTCTGCATACTCAAAATAAAGCCTTACTGGGCATCAGTTGCATAAATAATAATATGAAAGTTTGCAAGACTGAACTTTATTTGTTTTAGTGGCCACTAAGTGACTTTGCCTAGAGTCACATAGCTTGTTGTCCGCAAAAAAACCCAACTCCTTCTCAAATAAAGAAGAAGGAAAGGTAAAAACTAAAAAAAGCTTTATCAGAAAGGTCTACGTAAATACAGCCATAAGCACTCACAGAAACGCTGCACTGAGTCCTCTATCAAAAGAAACACAGGATTTCTTGTCTCCTTTTTTGTAAATATGTTCTTAGTGTATCTGACTTCCTCTCTCAGAAAAATCCTTCATTCCCAGGGCCAGAGTTTGCGCAGTTCACTCTTCTCTCCCCTCACTTGCACCCCACCTCCCATAAGAATTCATAAAACTCCCTCCTCCCTCCCTTAGGAATGTGTGATCTAAGCTATAATGGCTAGAGCTGCAAGCAGGAAGCTACTTAAAATGGCAGCTGCAATCTTAAACAAACAGAGAAAACTTCTACGGCTCTTTACTCAGGTAAGGTAAAGCTTTCTGCAAAATAAATATATTGTTCTAAGTGGCACTAATGTGGCAAATCTACTGGCAGTAAAATGCCAAAAAGACTTTCCTTCTCCTTTATGGAGGGCCAACACACAACATTTAATATAAACTAGCATGAATGTTTTTTTGTTGTCAGAGTGGAATAATTTTTTTTTTTTTTCCAATCCAATTTTTCAAAATTAAAATCTACAAAGTTAAAAACAGCAGCCAAGATACATTGATCCTGCAGGGTACCTTTAAAGTATTCATAAAGCATCATTATTCAAGAAAAATTGTATTCCTGGGACCCAGTCATGATCTTATGAAAAGCTATATAAATGAGCTTTTAGTGCAATTACAATCCTGTATAATAATAGTAAGTTACATCATATCTTTGAGCTAATGGTTAAAATTGACATACCAATTAAATAAGATCAAACCCCTGTCACGTTTTCACAATATCTGACTAAACAGAATGGATTTCAGCCAGCTGGCAAAGGCGTTTCACAATTTGTACATATCAAGTTGCAGTCCTGCTTCAAAATGTACTGTAAGTATAATGTTTTTTTAATTTTTTTTTTACTTTAAAAAAAAAAAAAACCCAATCCGCACATAAATTAACATATAGATAAGTGACAAGTAACGATAGCTAGAGCTCATATTCCCACTTGGGTGGCCAATGTAAATGAAATGTGAACTCGTTGGGTAAATTGTAATTTTTTCCAACAATTTCCCATAAAAAAAAAGTGGATAGTGATGGGCGAAATAATTCCGCAGGCATGGATTTGCGGTTAACTTCCGTGTTAACTTCCCGGATTTTCTTGTGAAATGGGTGACAATATTCGCCACAAAAAAAATTGCTGTGTGTCAAAAAATTGCTGCCCGCATCAAAAATTTACACTCACGTCAAAAAAAACAATTTGTGTGGGTAATTTTTTTTTACGCATTTGACCATTGGAGGATTTTTTTGGTGAAATGGGTAACAAAATTTGCCCTGCATCAAAAAAATTGACGCCCGCATAAAAAACAATTCTTGCGCGTGTAAACAAAAATGACGTGCAAAAAAAAATGTACGCACTTCACCATTGGCGGATTTTTTTGCAAAATGGGCAAACAGTTTTGCCTACATCAAAAAATTGTTGCTCACGTCAAAAACTTGCTTGTGTCAAAAAACACTGTTTCCCGCTTAAAAACAATGGTTGCACCTGTAAAAAAATTACATGTGTTTAGTGATGAGCGAATCTATCCTGTTTCGCTTCGCCTGGAAAATTCCTGAATCTCTCAAAAGATTTGCGAAACGGTGAAAAATTTGCGAAACCGCAAAAATGTTGTATGTTAAAAAAATTTAAGCACACGGCTATTCTTTTGTCGCGGCTATTCTTTTGTCGCGGCTATTCTTTTGTCCCAGCTATTCTTTTGACGCAAGCAACTATTCTTTTTTGACGCGCGACTAATATTTTGATGCGGGCGACAATTTTTGTATGCGCAGCAAATTTTTCTGCCGCGAATCCATGCCTGGCGAAACATTTCGCCCATCACTACATGTGTTAAAAAAAAATTGTGTGTGTCAGTTTTTCTGATGCACAACATTCTTTTCTTTTAAAACTTCTGGAAATTTTTTGGCGAAGCGAAATGGGACAAATTTGGTCATCACTAAAAGTGAATACTAAATGCCCCTTTAAATAGATGTAATGGGTCATTTATAGGACTGATCATTGGTTAAATGGTTACAGAAAATCAGACAGTCAAATTCATCATTTTCAGCCTGGTTCCGGGCAACACGATCGCAGCACAAGTGTACAGAAGCATAACATATGAGCTGACTGACTAACTGACTTTGATATTTCGCTCATCTTTGTGGGATAGACCAACAGCAACAAAGTTATCGTTAGTAGATTTTTTTTTTTTTTTTTTTTAAAGTGGAGCAAAAAAATTAACAAATTCATAAAAATATGAGGAATAAAATACTAAAATCATTTCAATATCATTCTTGTTGCTGTAAAGAGAAAGGCGATAACATTTTTGTCTACAACAGTGTTGAACATCTGTTAGGTGATAAAATTCAGAGAAAGGTACTGTACATCACACTTAATCTAAAAAAAAAAAAAAGTTATCATTTTTTTTTAAAGGTATCCCCCAAACTGTGTCTGGCTTCCAAACAAAAGCATGTGTGAGGCTTCTCAGCTCGGGATGTCAAGGAGTCCAAAAAAACCCCAGCGTTCAGAGATGAACACTAATAAAGTTTTATTGGAGCACAACTAATGATGGGAATATTAACAACAGAGAAACCATATGGAGTGTTTAAGGCAAGACAACTACAAGCAGAGATAATAGCGGAGATGTTCATCTCTTCGGGTGTTTCTATTCAATCTATGCAAACTGCAAAAATAAATAAATAAAATAAAACAACTGCACAATTGACAGTGCTGCGGCTTTTTTATGAGGGTGTTATTACAAAGAATTGAGGCCTTACGGATAAGAACAGGAATGGTAATGAAATGTCAGTGTTTGTTAGACTTTCTCAGTTCAAACCTCCAAGCCAACCTTTGGTCAGAGCTCCCTAGTTCATAAGGTCAAAGATATAGGAATATATTGGTTTATCAGACATAGTTCCAAGAATATCTAATAGCAAATACAGGTCCTTTTCAAAAAATTAGCATATTGTGATAAAGTTCATTATTTTCTGTAATGTACTGATAAACATTAGACTTTCATATATTTTAGATTCATTACACACAACTGAAGTAGTTCAAGCCTTTTCTTGTTTTAATATTGATGATTGTGGCATACAGCTCATGAAAACCCAAAATTCCTATCTCAAAAAATTAGCATATTTCATCCGCCCAATAAAAAAAAAGTGTTTTTAATACAAAAAAAGTCAACCTTCAAATAATTATGTTCAGTTATGCACTCAATACTTGGTCGGGAATCCTTTTGCAGAAATGACTGCTTCAATGTGGCGTGGCATGGAGGCAATCAGCCTGTGGCACTGCTCAGGTGTTATGGAGGCCCAGGATGCTTCAATAGCGGCCTTAAGCTCATCCACAGTGTTGGGTCTTGTGTCTCTCAACTTTCTCTTCACAATATCCCACAGATTCTCTATGGGGTTCAGGTCAGGAGAGTTAGCAGGCCAATTGAGCACAGTAATACCATGGGCAGTAAACCATTTACCAGTGGTTTTGGCACTGTGAGCAGGTGCCAGGTCGTGCTGAAAAATGAAATCTTCATCTCCATAAAGCTTTTCAGCAGATGGAAGCATGAAGTGCTCCAAAATCTCCTGATAGCTAGCTGCATTGACCCTGCCCTTGATAAAACACAGTGGACCAACACCAGCAGCTGACATGGCGCCCCAGACCATCACTGACTGTGGGTACTTGACACTGGACTTCAGGCATTTTGGCATTTCCCTCTCCCCAGTCTTCCTCCAGACTCTGGCACCTTGATTTCCGAATGACATACTTTGGACCACTGAGCAACAGTCCAGTGCTGCTTCTCTGTAGCCCAGGTCAGGCGCTTCTGCCGCTGTTTCTGGTTCAAAAGTGGCTTGACCTGGGGAATGCAGCACCTGTAGCCCATTTCCTGCACACGCCTGTACACGGTGGCTCTGGATGTTTCTACTCCAGACTCAGTCCACTGCTTCCGCAGGTCCCCCAAGGTCATGAATCGGTCCTTCTCCACAATCTTCCTCAGGGCCCAGTCACCTCTTCTCGTTGTGCAGCATTTTCTGCCACACTTTTTCCTTCCCACAGACTTCCCACTGAGGTGCCTTGATACAGCACTCTGGGAACAGCCTATTTGTTCAGAAATTTCTTTCTGTGTCTTACCCTCTTGCTTGAGGGTGTCAATGATGGCCTTCTGGACAGCAGTCAGGTCGGCAGTCTTACCCATGATTGCGGTTTTGAGTAATGAACCAGGCTGGGAGTTTTTAAAAGCCTCAGGAATCTTTTGCAGGTTTTTAGAGTTAATTAGTTGATTCAGATGATTAGGTTAATAGCTCATTTAGAGAACCTTTTCATGATATGCTAATTTTTTGAGATAGGAATTTTGGGTTTTCATGAGCTGTATGCCACAATCATCAATATTAAAACAAGAAAAGGCTTGAACTACTTCAGTTGTGTGTAATGAATCTAAAATATATGAAAGTCTAATGTTTATCAGTACATTACAGAAAATAATGAACTTTATCACAATATGCTAATTTTTTGAAAAGGACCTGTATGTTGTTTGACCTAAATATCATCATAACTGACCATCAGTCTCTGCCTTCTGGTCTAGTAAACCAAATAGGTAATATCTTCAAATCTATCCCTTAACAAGCCTAAATGCTGGGCCTGACTATACTGAGGGTATTATAGCATAAATGCTGGTAAAATGATGCTGGCTGTAAATGTTATTAAAGGAGAATGAAAGTCAAAATTTAAAAAGCATACTGCACAATAGTCCTCCTATTGTTTAGTAAAAACGCCACACTTTTGGCTCACCAAATCAAATATTTACTCAGTCACACTTACTTCACATTTTCTAGAACAGGCAGCCATCTCTAAAAAGGTATTCTCCCTTCCTTTCCCTCCTTGCTTCATACTGCATATGTGTTTCATTCCCTCCCCCCCCTCCCCTCTGGCAGATCCACTTCTGATTGGCTGGTGGGCATGTGTAGCTCAGAACAGGAGACTGGATCAAGTTACACACATGCTCAGAGAATAGGAAGGCTGCCGCTGGCACCTACAGGAAGGGAAGAGAGATTTCAGTGATGTCACTGTAGGCTTCACACTGCTGTAGGCTGCCAGCACCATATCTCAGAGAAGCAAGCAGGGATCTGGTAAATTAGATGTGCAGTAAGTACTTGAAAAGGATGCCTTTAGACTTACTTTTAATTTATATTAACCTTTCATTGTCCTTTAATAATTGGAAAGATAAATATATAGTTAGTATAGGAAGTATTTTTTCCAGAAATGTTTGTGACCCTACCTGAAACACAGGGTTTACCAGAATAAATGTGAATCCAGGCACTCACACTCCAGCCCTACAGTTTGAGGAGGTAATCCACACACCAAAAAATATATGGCAGGCACTTGCAAATGCTATAAGCAGCTGTTAAATGAGTCCTTTATGGCAAAAACATATAGGAGCACATTCAGTACGACAGGTCCGATTACAAAAAAATCGTATTTTTTCTAAAGTTTACTTAACTTTTGCGTATTTTCTGCTATATTTTCATTAATTTGCACAACTTTTCCATACTTTGAGCGACAAAATCGTATTTGCTGCAATGAGTACGAAAGTTTTGGATTCATTCAAGCTTCGGTATCATGACTTTCCTTGGGCCGGGTTGGAGCTGCAGAGTGCCATTGAGCCCTATGGGAGACTTTCCTTGGGCCGGGTTGGAGCTGCAGAGTGCCATTGAGCCCTATGGGAGGTTTTCCTTTGGCCGGGTTGGAGCTGCAGAGTGCCATTGAGCCCTATGGGAGGCTTTCCTTGGGCCGGGTTGGAGCTGCAGAGTGCCATTGAGCCCTATGGGAGACATTCCTTGGGCCGGGTTGGAGCTGCAGAGTGCCATTGAGCCCTATGGGAGGCTTTCCTTGGGCCGGGTTGGAGCTGCAGAGTGCCATTGAGCCCTATGGGAGACTTTCCTTGGGCCGGGTTGGAGCTGCAGAGTGCCATTGAGCCCTATGGGAGACTTTCCTTGGGCCAGGTTGGAGCTGCAGAGTGCCATTGAGCCCTATGGGAGACATTCCTTGGGCCGGGTTGGAGCTGCAGAGTGCCATTGAGCCCTATGGGAGACATTCCTTGGGCCGGGTTGGAGCTGCAGAGTGCCATTGAGCCCTATGGGAGGCATTCCTTGGGCCGGGTTGGAGCTGCAGAGTGCCATTGAGCCCTATGGGAGACTTTTCTTGGGCCAGGTTGGAGCTGCAGAGTGCCATTGAGCCCTATGGGAGACTTTCCTTGGGCCAGGTTGGAGCTGCAGAGTGCCATTGGGTCCTATGGGAGGCTTCCAAAATCATGCACTGAAGGTTCAAAGTCAGAAAGTTTTTCCCGCCATTTACGATCGTTCGAATACGAAAATTTTGTGACTATCGGAACGCCATTCACAAAAAATTGTTCCAATACGAAAATTTGGGAACTTTCGGATCGTAAGTGCGAAATCTTCGTATTCAAATGAACAGAATTTTCATGACTTTTGCAATTATCAGATTTCGTGATTCGGATTCGTACTTTAATGAATGTGCCCCATAATGTACAAAAATATCCTTACACCTTTCAAGCTATAGTGCACTTAATCATAGGCTTCATCTAAAGGTTAAAGACTTAAAGCACCAATCACAGAAGAACACTAACAATTGTTAACCAATGAAAAAAAGGTTAGGAGGGGAAATTTTTAAAAATGTTAAACCCCCCTTGTCACTCCTCCAAGCCCCTTCATGGGGGCAGTCCTAAAGCTTAGGTTGGGAACCTACTGCCTTCTTGTTGGTAGATAAGTTTTCCAGTAATCCTTGTGTTGATAGAATAAGGATTTGGCATCTTTAGAGAATTAGCTATTTAGTAGAGGTGGTTTAAAACAAAATGGGACCCTAGACATGGCAGTGATTTGGGGTTCCACTGTCCCACAGCCAAAGTAGTTTCTTTCCCAGAAACACAGACAGAGAGGTTAATTTTAGAGGGTGGCATTAGGGCAAGATCTCTGTTGTACAAATTGTGGCCCTTGTCATTGTTGAAATGTTCTAAAGGGTTTTAGGGGTAGGAGTAGCTTGCTACCAATTTGTTTCAGTGGAAAGAGGGTGTTGTTATGAATTATGTGGATTAATACTCTATTCTGCCTTAGGTACACCGCCTCTTCCATGTAATTTCTTACACTAGACATGTAGTATAACGTATACGCCTTCTGAATAGGAAAATAACCCCCATCTCAGCTCTGGCACTGGATACTGCAGTGAGGGTAGGCCACACAAGCTCTATCCCTAGGTATGGGTCCTTAGATATCTATATGTCCCCAGTTCTAAATAGCAAAATAATGTCTGTTCCAATAGTGTTCTTGATATTTTGCTTTAGTTAAAATGTATTCTTGTTAATGAAAATTTGCTCCACTGATAAAATGTAGAACCGCTACATTCTCTATTGAAATTAAGGTCCTGTAGTCCTTCTACTGACTCCTTGTTTCTTATGCTACAAACTTTTGGCTGCAGTTAATTATTTCATCTTGTACTTATGTTTTATTACATTTCTGCATATCTGAGACAAACTGAAAGCTTGTTAAATCTCGGGAGGGGAAGAAGGGAATTTCAAATGAGGTTAAACGAGAACGAGTGCACTGCTTTACTATGATGTCCTGAAAACAAATTTCCGCTGCACTGTATCAAGGAGCTTTAACTCTTATGTCCAGCATTGTGTGTGCAATGTGGGCACAACAATAAAAATCCAAGTATCTGCACATAAGATCTCTGCATTATTAATATTATATCTGAAATCAACCCCTACTCCAAAAATAATAACTCATACCCCTGAACGTGGAGACTGTAACATGTCCAAGCACCAGGGTGACTCATTGCACAGTGTCCAGAGCGCCTAGAAAAATATGTGTTTCATATATTCATTAAAGTACTTAAGCGGTTTAATTTTAAATCAAATCATACTTGCATGCCATTGCAATAATTTTCTATCGTCAACAGGGGCATAATAAGCATTTGTACTTGGCCTTGTGGAACTGAAACATAAAAAAATGTGATTATTTAATTTTAGAACAGTGGGTGGGAAAGTGAGATTCTTTTTTTTTACTTTGCAGGGGTCTCAAAAACCTAAGGTAACTGAAGAGAAAATGTCCATTTATGTTGAGGAAACTGTTTAGCTGGACATTTTTATTACATAGCTTGGCTCCCCAACCTCTTCCAGCACATATAGGGGTTTCAATAGTGTGTCCCCCATTCCTGAATTTATTCATTATCTATTACCTGCCATTGACCAGCATGTGGAAGAGAAGAAAGACAAAGTCAAGGCACCCTACAGATTTTTTTAAGTTTCTGGGTACTTTTTTAAAACCATGTGCTCACCAATGGAAGGTAGAGAGATTTTCAAAAGGCCTACAGTATGCTTACATAAGGATTTGGAAGACCCTTAGGTCTATGAACAATGGATGTTTTGACCTAAGTGGTGATCCCTGGGTCAGCGACCAGCAAATACAGCACATTGTTCTAAGGGCTTGTAGTTAAAATGTGAACAGATGATCACTCATATACTAGGAATCCATTTCCCAAAATAGTTTGCATGTCTGTTTACCTATGATGGATAAGCCTAAAAATGCAATTTTGGATAATTACTTGGAAAAACAAAGGAACTGAATGAGCAGTAGTTATGTGCACAATACTACAAGACGCCATTAAATGTAATAATCGGCCTTTTACGCAAAAGGTTAGAAATAATTTAAATCTCTTTACAATGTTTCCTAAGAAATTAACCTTTCCAAGATAAAGTACATGAGAATGAAAGGATGGAAAGAACTCATTTATAAATACAAGGAAAATATCATTATGGACTGGAACTCCAGTAGCCAGCCTGCCGCCTTATATCTGTTCAATAACATTTCCCAGCCAGCTAATGAGTGGCTAAGAATTCTTTGTCTTCTAGTGGAAATAACTCAGCTTTCCACAGGGAAGAACTTTCCAGACTTTTTGATTCACCCCAACGCCTTTTTGGCCCACCTCTATATAACTGCTTTGCCTGGTGGACAAGATTCTAAAATGTATCCTTTCAAATGACATCTAAACTGAATTTTAATTTTAAAGCATATAAGTAAATTCCTACAGAAAAAAAGATCATTCTATTTCTAAAGGCAAAAGCAATTTGTTAACTTGGAATGGAAGGTTTTTTCCCGTTTTAATGCAAAGCTTTCATAGTTAAGGTTAATCATTGTTGCAAGTACCCAGTATATCTGATAATGGGCCTCAGACCAATTTGACCTTGGAAAACTGGGAATTTATAGCACTCTTCTAAATCTACTTAAACACAGCGGCCAGAGGCAGATCGCTCTGACATGTGAACCTGGATGCCAAGGTTAGTCTGTAAAAACATTACCCTGAGAATAAAGCTATTGATTTTTTCCATTGAAGATAAGCATTGTTTTTGTCAACTGAGCAAGGAAAATATTTGACTATATACATGTGTAACCCCTATTTGGGTGTGAAAACAGGAAATACCAGCTATATGGGCTTTAGAGCATGGGGTACATAGTGCTCTAACAAACAGACGGGGCTTTCGCTACGTGGAAAGATCAAGGGATTGTAGTGCAACTACCACTCACTTAGGCTGTGTGCAAAGTAAAGAATCAATGCCAGAAGGTTCTTTGGCAATAACACAAAACTGAACTTTTTTATTTGTCCAAGACAAATAATCCACAGGGTTATGCAATAATTACAAGACGGATTAGGCAGGTAAAGGCACAAAAAGGTAGAAAGGATGGTGTCCACTATTTTATCCCACTTCAGCAGAGTGTGGGCAGGGTAAAGACAGCTAAACAGCACGGCACCAATGTGGAGAGTAGTCTGGATAAGTATCTTGTGTCCTTAGGATGTGTACCTTAGTGGTCACAGATCCCAAACAGCCAACAGTGATTCAGGGATAAGAACTGACCTGACAACTGTGTCTTAACTACAGCCCTACACTAAGCCAACAGTGCCTGTAGAGGAGAATACTATCAGCTTAATCTCTCCAGGTTGGAGCCAGAAACTGCTCTTTCTAACTAGTACTAGTTAGTTAAGTGCTATGTTATTCTGCTCTTGTTAATCCTAAATTACGGGGTCCCTGTTTCCCGACTTCACTAGAGTCAGATGGTTCTCTAGGGTATAATGGCTTACTGAGTCCCTGATCCCAGGCTCAGTGGAATTTCCACCTGACCAAACAGATGCAGCCAAAGAGAAGGATCCATCCCTTTGCTAAACACTATATTAGAGTGCAAACGGAGTGGTCTACCTATGACCCAATAAGGCACAAAATGCTAATATCAAACTAGATACATGGGTCTTTGCTCAGTAGAAAGGGAAAGAAGGAAACGGTAGGGTGTAAAGCCATAGGGGCATATTAACCCTATGCGCCCCTACACATACATATATTTATAAGCTTGTCAATGCAACTGCACTGTTTAACAAAATCCAAGATGGGGCTCCTGTGTCAACTTCGAAGTCCTGGGTCATTACTACTATAGAGATGCTGAACATTTTGGTTTCTTCAATAAGTTTAGTATAAAAAATACGGCATTTCTGCCAATATTAATTTTAAGGGGTTAGTTTTCCATTAAGTGTATACATGTATTGAGGGGTTCATTAGTCATGTGTATGGTGGTAAGGGGGGGGGGGGAATTTTTGCTGTGGGACCTAGATAGGATACAGCCCTGTGTTGCTCAGAGACCTGCAGCTATGCACAATGCCTCGTGCAGTGGCCAAAGTGCAAAAAATGGCCGAATACCCTCTCTTATGTTTTCTCATAGTTTGGACAGGCACATATCATGAAAATATTTTTTTGTATCCCACTGGATCTAACTGCAATACTGCTTGAAATTTGAGGTCCTTAATTGTGGCCCTTTTAAAAGTTGTACATATTTTTCTATAAGCTTTATTTTTTTTATTGCTGAAAATAGGCAAGAGTAAACCACACATGTGAATAATAAATATCTTAGACCATATGTTCCCAAATTGTGGGACTGTGAGGAGTAGGTCATTTAGGGTGAGATTTGGGGTGAGAGTTTGTTTCGTATCCTTGATGCTCTAAAAGCTATAGCAACAGTCTATAATATTTTTTAAAAGCTCATAGGAGTATGATTAAATGATGGACCAAAAAAGTGAGTTAATGCCTCCAGAGCAATATTCTATTTAAGTGGGTACATTTTTCTGACGTACAGCAACCCCTGGGCTGGGGGCAGCTTTGGGCTGACTTTTGGGCAGAAAGATTAGTGCCGGAAACTATTTGTAGTAATACTGACTATAAGAGATGAGAGAAACTGGCCTATTTTGCTTTCCCTAAATAAATTAGCAAAGTGGCAAAACTTCAAGAAATGCATTGCAGTTGATGGATGTTTTTTTTCCCAGTGAAACAAAACACATGGAGAAAGGAACATTGCCTAAGAAGGAATGTTGCCCTAGTGGTCTGATAACTACTTACATGTCAATTATCTAGTCACCAGTTGGTAAGTCAATGAGGGGCATTTAATATGCCTGACTGCCCTGTGCACCCCACCGAGGTGCAAAGGGCATTGTTAGTGCCAAGTAGGACCCCCTTGTGGTCTGCACTTGTCTACTCTCCCTAAATTATGTCACTGAATGAGGTGCAAGGTAGGGGGGAAGCCTAGGTGCCTTGTCTCTCATGAATACAGTGCTGTAATTATGGGGCGGGTCTGCAGGTCTCCGTGCTCTACCCATGTGACCCGCGGCAATTCCCTAAAGCAGGAAGGCAGCAGGCAAGGTTGTGTCCTTTTTTTGCCTTCCTGTAAATGACCCCTTAATGTGTTATGCATGAATGGCACACTTTTTTTTTCAACATGACTTATGTTGTATTTTTGTTACACCCCTTTCCTTTCATAGTAACATAAGCTGTGTTTTTATTATTATTAGCCTTCCCTGAATAGTAACGTCCTTAGTATAACATGAAGCAATGTTTTACATGTCTATATTCTGGTAAACAAGCACAATAAAGAAAATTCACTCATTGCAATAAAAAAAAACCCTCAGAGACGTCCAGAGCCGAGTGTGAATTGATTTCACAGTCTCCAGAGTTTTCTTAAACAAATGTAAATCGAAAGATGTTAATAAATATAAAGTAAATGCGCTGTGAATCTGTTGCTAGGTTATGGCAAGTAATTTTACATTTGTGTCCAATGACATCAACAACAAACCAATCTGCCCTCGAGGAAATCTTGGCATTTTTTAAATATGACAGTCATGGAGGACTAGGGACAGCAGCTGCAACATTACAGCATTCATTTTATACCTCATTCCAGAAATTGACAAAAAAAAAAAAAGAAAGAAGGAATCGTACATGTTAGCTGAGACTTGGAAGAGCTAGAACTTGCTATAAAGAGGCTGGAAACAGTATTACACATTTAAATAATTGCATAATGAGTGTAGGAAAAGAAAACCAAGGTAAGTATTTAAGTAGCAGAAGGCATAATATTTCGTTAGCAGTTTTAAATTGATGTAAACTTTCAAAAATAGAGTTGCTTAAAGTATCAAGTAGTGATGGGCGAAATGTTTCGGCAGGCATGGATTCGCGGCGAATTTTTGCGTTTCGCCGAACGGATGAAAAAATTCGCCGCAGAAAAATTCGCCGCACGTCCAAAAATTGTCGCCGGCGTCAAAAAAGAATAGTCGCGGGCGTCAAAAGAATAGCCGTGCGACTAAATAATAGCCGTGCAACGAAATAATAGCCGCGCGACAAAACAATAGGCGTGCAACTAAATAACAGCCGCGAGCGACGGAATAATAGCCGCGGGCGGTGAAACAATAGCTGCGAGCGATGGAATAATAGCCGCGGGCGGCGAAACAATAGCCGCGCAACAAAATAATAGCCGCAGGTGACAATTTTTTTTGTCGCACAACATTTTTGCCGTTTCGCAAATTTTTCGCCGTTTCGTGGATCTTTTGAAAGATTCGCGAATTTTTCGGCGAAGCGAAACGGAACAGATTCGCTCATCACTAGTATCAAGTTGTTTACTGGTATAGTATGTTAATCTAAGGGCCTACAACTAAAACCTTGTAACTTCCCAGCCTCCACTTTCATAACCTTTATTGGCCTCCAAAACCTCTTCAGTCATGGTTGCTATAGCAGAGACATTGGGCTTGGGGGAGTTGGACAAAGACCACTATTGGTACCCAGGTGCAGTTTCGGTGGGTGTTTGGGAAAAAAACTTTAAGTCTCTTGGTGTGACATGCTTGCTTCAACCTTTGGTGATGTCCCCATTTCAACTTCCTACTATTTATCATTGAATGGGTGTGAGCTTGGTGCAGGCAAAGTAGTACTTGGAACGTGCCAGCTGGGTTAACCAAGCATTGCCTGACTACAACTCCCATGATAATCCAACATTTCATGAACTGTTATGGCAGTCTGGGAGCTCCCAGCTTTGGCTTCATTTCATCATTTGTGAAACCATGTGAAGCATTAGGACCACCCTTATTGTATTTCATTGTAGTGTAATATAAGTAATCCTAAAATCCTCAGGTTGATAGAATATTTCTTGAAGAGATTTCTTGCATTAACTTGGGTTGCCTATTTTGGAGGACTCGCGAGTGCAATTGGAATTATGTTGAAAGCAGCCCTCTTTCTCCAGGAGGCCCAATTAAAGCCAGAGAGAGCAATCCAACACGTTTTCTGTACATTGACACCTGCACTAAAAAACATGAGCATAGAAACCTGTGTTTCCCACTGAATACAGCAATGTTTGAGTTAAACAGTGATGTATTCATGATATGTGAGGCATCATTCAGTTGCACAGGTTAGGAAGCACGTGGTAGGTAGTAAGGAAAAGCATGAGAGGTGCTGAATGTAGCCAAGCACTATGGGGTGTGCTTTTAATCTCCTTTGTCCTCTTGCACTTGAATGCAAATTCTCTGTAAATGACTCTCTATAAGTGTTTCCTCACAAAATTTTCACAAAATAGCTGTGTGGGTTGGCATTAACATTTCTGCATACATGGAAAAGAACATGGCTAGAGCTAACAATGATTACAGAACAGAAAACAAATTCTTCAATCTGAAATGCTTAAAATCTTTTCACTGAGCACTGAGCAAGTATTAGTAAACTGATTCTTTCATTCCCAAACAAGAATTGTCTTTTACTGTTGAAGTCTATGTAGAATATATTAATCAAAGGAAGTCACGTCAGCTCCTATACAACTGGGTAGATGCATGGTCGAAAATAATGTTCCAGGCACATAGAAAGCTACTTTCATATGTTATGTTAAATGGAACATAACATATGCACATGTTAATTAGATATGTTACGTTTAATTAGAAAATAAATGTGCCTTATAAATAGAATAAAATCTCCCTAAAACATCATTAATCATAAGCTGGTAAAGTACAGATCAAAAGAGTTCCTACAAGCCAATGTATTTCATCAACTAGACCTGGAAAATGAATTGCTTAGAAAACTCAAGACCTCAAAAAACATTTGGCACAAAAGGTGATTGCAACATTGATCTTGTCAGGGGTGAGATAAATGTGTGTTTTACTCCAGATTGCTTTAGCTGATAAGATCCCCTTCAAAGCATTTTACAGCAGACGACTGGCATGATATTTATAAAAGGAACTTTGGCGGAAAGCCCAAAATTTGTGTAACAATTATTTACCTCTGCAGAGAAAATTCAAACTCTCAGGGGGTCTCTATTAAAATTCAAGATTTTTTCCAAGATTTCAGAAAATCATGACAAAAAGCATGACCTGAACTTGAATTTTCAAGATTTACCAATCAGTTTTTATATCAGTGTTGTGACAATTGATTGGGAGGTTTTTAAACAATTGAATTTATAAAAAATTCTTTAAGTTTTCTCAAGTTTTACAGCTAGTAATCAAAGAAACAAAATCGTAAAAAAGCCTCAGACTTCAACTTCATCCTTAAAGTTTTACACAGTTTTGACAACATATTCTTTGCCTGAATCCAGACTGAGACATTCCTGAGGCATTGTGGACAAAATCTCCATGACCCTTCAGAGCCTAATCTTTGTGTTTGTGTGTAATGTTCCTTGGCTCTGATGGTATAGAAATCTTATAATACCCCAGACTTTCTCTGTATCTCCCGTGGGTACACTCGCCCCAATTCTGAAAATGTCCCATTATGATGACATCATACTGTGAGCTTTGTAATAACTATATTATGTTACCAGATGTCTCTGGGTTACAAAGAATACACTAATATTTAATTTTGTAATAAACAAATTTTCATTAAAAAAAGTTTGTATTTCAGTTAATTTGGTATAGAAATATGCACTACTTATCTGGCTCTATCTAACAATATCAAGCAGATTTACATCTATTTTGAAATGAAATAATTACGTGCTATACTTATCTCTGTATTTCAGTGGTCTGTTATATTAGTTTACTTGTTTTAATTATACTGTCTGTGTTCCTTATAGCCTGTGTTTAGGACATGTATACAAGAACTTCTAGTAAAGAAGATCTTTCTCTTGTAGACCTAGGAGGGTCTAGTAGGCTGATTATGGTCCTTTGCTTCTTTTCTTGGGACTACATGGTTTAAATGCTTAGCCTTATGCCCCAAAGCTTAGAATCTATTAATTCACTATTAATAACTTTTTAATGAGCAGTATCTGAAAATTCTGGAAACAAATGTATAGATTCAATGTTGGAACTGAAACAAAGTAGTTGATTTTACTGAATTCTCTTTATTTTACCAGCATTTGAGGGTTGATCATTTCTAATATTGTTATTTGGTACAAAAGAAGTTCTTCATCCTTCCATGGGAAATAATATATTGGTGGAAAATAATATTTAAAAAGAAATATATCAGTCATAGCCAAGTAAGTATTGTAATGAGTTAAGGGGCCCCATTTATAAACTGCAGGGAAGGGAGCAAAGAACACAAAATAGGAAAACTCTGCCCCCCCACCCCAGTTTGCACTAAAGGCAAAGGTTTTTGTACCCCAGAATAGATCTGCATTTTTTCCATGGGTACACACCTGCATGTGTTTGGCAAAACTGTGGTTATGGGGAGCATGACTGATGGTTTTTAAAGGGTCCCTATAAAACAATATAACAAAAAAAACTTCTTACCCCATTCTTCCCATTGCCTTTGGATTTTTCTTTCATTAATAGCAATTTTGTTTCATATTCAGGTCTTGGATGCTCCTAGGCAAGAAAATAAAAACCAGGGATTTAATGTTAGAATTGGTAATTAAGTCGCCGGCAAACGTCAAACACCACCGATAGAGGACAAATACATCAAGGCACAGTTCAATATGTGTGACTTAACCATAGGACACAGTTAGACACAATCACTAGAGTTCAAGGGATCAAACACTTGAGGACACTCAAAGGGCTAACGAAAGGGAACGGCAAGTCAAACCTTTATACGCTCCTTGGTGCATATTTGATGGTAAAAAAAGGAAAGAAAACATATTATAAATATATGCAAAGGAAAAAAAAACAGATGCCAAAAGCTTTGTGCAGAAAAATAAAATTGTTTGTGGTAAAAGAAAATGAAAGAAAGAAATAAAATAAGGGAATAAGAAAAGGGAAAGAAAGAACACAGAAAGTCATATCAATTACACCAGTAGCCAGCAGTCTGAAAAAGTGACACAACTTTATTATGCATTTCATGAATCTGGAGCAAATTTAGTTCTTTAAATAACCAAGGAAAATATGTTATGGTCTACAGTAAATTTGGCATTTTCTTTTCATACAAAAAGAATACTTGTCTTGCACCAGATTGCCTTCTTACGGATGGCTCTGTATGTTATACATGAAACTCAATAACATAATAAAAAGATTTCAGAATGGCACCAACACATTTTCACAGTGCTTTACAGACATTATTCATCATTCACATCAGTCCCTGCCCCAGAGGAGCTTACAGTCTAAGTTCATTCACTATGGTCAATTTAGTTAGAAGCTAATTAACCTGTATCTTTTTGGAGTGTGGCATAGACTGCTGCCACAGACATACATATAAAAAGTCAAAAAAGTGAAAAAAAACCCCTCCTTTACCTTTTTTAACTTACTAGAAATATTAGATGCCCCCCAAAATAGTTTATATGTGAAATTGGGATTTGCACCCTACCTTTTGCTTGTAGACTATATAGATAATGAAGTGTAGCCAATTCATTAAAACACGAGTTGGAATCCTGAATGGGAAAAATTCAGATTGGATACGATAATTTCTGAAGATCGAAAATGCTTACGAAAAAATCGCATTAGTCACGATAATATCGTATTGGCGATCCGAAAGTCACTAAATTTTCCTACTGAACAATTGTAAACAGCAGCAGAACCTTTCCGAATTTTTCGCACAAGTGTACGAAAAAGTCACGCGGCGTATGAAAAAGTCGCGCAAGCACGAAAAAATCATCGAAAATACGCTCCGAGCTTTCGTGTCTTAATAAATCTCCCCCTTTGTCTGACATCAGCCAAATGTGAGGGGTCAATTATGCAGACTGCAGGCAGAAGTAAGTGTAATGTTAATAGTTGGGTAATATTCAGTTCAGCAAGCAGGTGGCACCAATCCTTACACCACAGAGAAGAGAGAAAGTAGTGTTATTAGGAGAGGAGGCAACCTTTATGGCTAGCTAAACACGCTAGTGCATTTCCACATGACAGTAGCACTGGAGGCTTTTCGAGAGAGTTAACACTGTGTGAGTGAGGATGTTAGAGGGTCCTGTTAATCTGCCTTGGTTGATTGGGTTCCTTTGAGAGAAATGTCTACCTCTTACAGTAAAGGCCTACCTACCGTATATACTCGAGTATAAGCCAAGTTTTTCAGCACAAAAAATGTGCTCAAAAAGTAAGCCTCGGCTTATACTCGAGTATACCTCCCCCTCCCCCCTACCTCCGCTGAATGTGCACAAGGGTCCGTGCGCCGCTGGATGCGCAGGCGGGTCTGTGTGCCGCTGGATGCGCAGGCGGGTCTGTGTGCCGCTGGATGCGCAGGCGGGTCTGTGCGCCGCCGAATGTGAGCAAATGTCTCTGTGCGCTGGAGCATACACACACGTGTGCGCGCTTGAAGACAGCATATGGCAATTCGTTTAATCGAGCGCCTGCCAGATGCTGGTACACTCTTACACCTTTCCTTGCACCTATCCTCAGAGCGCAAGTAAGTTTAAATATACAATACCTTCTGCAAATACCCTGTCTGACAGCGAGAGAGGATAGGAGAGGAAATGCCTGCTCAGAATGCAGGCCATACGCAAGCAGTCCATCTCTTGCATATTAGTTTGCCCATCTGTAGGTGTTGGTAACTTGGTAGTGTAAACAACTCTGCCAGTTTGTGAAAACCAAATGGTGTGTTTGTTTTGGGCCCCCAGTATTATAGGGTCCAATGGGTAAAATAGAAGTATTATTTAATCAACAAGGGCACACCGAGCCAGAGTAAGTGATTGGTACAATAACTTGTTTTTATTTACAAAAATTAAATTTGTATTAAGTCCAGCATCAAGAATTATTTTGCCCTTGTAACTACTATTGTAGTACTATGGTGGGACTTGTACAATTGGGTTCCAAGTACTTGATAATTAGTATGGCAGCTTCCTTAGCCTTCCTAAACTTGCTTTTGTCTGCTGCTGTAGCATTTTTCTTTCCCTAAAGTTATCTATTTATTTATCTGTTATTTATTTGATTATTGAAACTTAGCAGTAGCGGTTGTGTTTGCCACCCTAGGCTTATACTCGAGTCAATAAGTTTTTCCAGTTTTCTTAGGTAAAATTAGGTACCTCGGCTTATATTCGGATCGGCTTATACTCGAGTATATACGGTAATACTTTTTCTGTGATGGAGCCTGTGTCTATAATGGCTCCCTAATTTGCATGTCTAAATGACCTGCAAGTTTGGGATGGGCAGGGAGCGGAAAAGGGGAATGCTTACATGCCTGCCTCTCCCACCCTCATGAATACAGCACTACCAAATGCAGGTAGCACAATATTCATGTGGGGCGACAACAGGTCTCTCTGCTCCGAAATGGAGAACAGAGATCTGCAGCAATTCAGTTAGATAGGAAGGTTAGCAAAGTGTCACAAATAGTGGCTTGTGCCGTTTTCTAGCTTTGTACAATGGCTTCTGAGGTCCTAAATAAACCTTGTAGTGCGCACTTAGCACTTTAAAAAAGTAAAAATTTGGAGAATACAGACACAAAATTAAACTGTGCTACATTAGAGACTTTGCATCTAGGCTAAGATTTGTTCTGAAATACAATCAGTTTTTCCATGGAGTTTCAAACAAATACCTAGGTAAAAAGAATAGCTAAAGATTAAGCCATTAACCACTGGGACCAAACTTTTAACCCAACCCCCATGTGACTTGTTTATTTCTTCTAATCCTTATATATTTACTATACAAAAATCATTTGTGTATCAGATTCTGGATATAAGCTTTAGAGTTTCTGTTTGGTAGCTCTCCAAGGCAACAAGATAAACAAGAAAATGCCTTGGGAAGACAAATCCTCTAATGAACTGGAGGAAGAATTCAATTAATTAAGATAAGGTGCTAACAACAGTCTTAAGATTGTATCTGGTTTCCCACTACATGAACACAGGTTCATTATCACCATTGTTACCCATGACTATGCCTTTTTACATTATGATTATCTATATGATGTTATCATATACAAATGGAGCAAAGTGTGTGTTGAAAACACATGGAACATATTAAAGTATTCATTTCAATGGGAAATGGAGTGATACGAATGTATTTAAATGTAATGCTATGGTGAAACATGGTGAGCAATTAACCCCCATATGTAATGAAAGGCACTGCAAAGGGGTTGCAGATCTTTATCAAGACATTTATGGGTTGTGTAATAAAAGGCACTAAGGTTTTCCAAGGGCAGAAACCGATAGCAACCAATAAGCAGGCAGCATAGGGGCACGTTTGCAATCAATAAGATTTTGTTTTTAAATAGGTGATAGATAAATTCTACGTGCTGATTGTTTGCTATGGGCTACTGCTCCAGGGCAAACTTAGTGCCTTTCATTTTATAACCCCAAAAATGTCTTAACATAGATGGACCGCTCTGCATTATACACATTCACTAGAGGGTAGACTATCGATCATGTTGTTTATGTAGTGTGGGCACATTTACAGATAGTTCACCATTCACATTAGTCTCTGCCCCAGTGGAGTCCTTATCACATTCGCAAACAATGGCCACTTGAATTATGAGCCAATTAACCTGCCTGTATGTTTTTGGGGTGTGGGAAGAAACCAGAGTACCCAGAGGAAACTCATGCTACCACTGAGCTAACATAACTGGGTTGCACATAAACATACCTACATTATAACTCTAGGGTAAATAAATGTTAATTATAAAATTGGTTGTGTGTGGAAATCAGAAGATCACTTTAACCTTCCCAACTTTGTGGGGCAGTTACCCAGCATGCTAAAAGTCCATTTCAAGGATGAATGATTGTACAGGTAAAGCATACCACATTCTATGTTCCTTCCTAGATGGCATATGGGGGGGGCAAAGTCAGAGTAAATAATACCTAATGCCTCCTCAGGCATTTTATCAAAAGTGTCCCTCATTTTGCAGCTCCAAAAATGGTAACCTTTGATAATATGTTAATGTAATAGGCAGGATGTTTTAGCCCAGCAAGATTTTGGTAACCTATAAGGCACAGTATTTACACCCAGTCCTACGTTACCTGCTACATGTATGTATCCAAATAATTACGTGTCTAGAACCGGTCCTAATTACCAGGACTGGGCAGCCAGGATTTTAGACTCAGGAGTGAGCCTGAGGAGTGAGGCCCCAGGGCAAGAATATTTGTGGGCTCTATTTAACAGAAAATTGTGGCAGAATAGTTTATTGCTTTCACTTTAAGGGCTCAGTGGGCCTTCGTCAGTGTCTGTTGTGAAGTGTGTCTGAACTGCTTCATCTAGGCTTGTTCCGCCACTGTCTGGACAAGAGACATTGCAAGCTGCAGCCTCCTGATCCCTAGAGATGTGGGGAACGCTTCCCTTCTCTGTCTGCAAATGGAACTTTTTTTTGCCAAAAATCTCTTTCCTGTTATCCTCAGTGTTTGTTGACATTTCCTACCAAGCACTGAGTCACAATTACACAAGCCAGATTTGCAGCTATGTAAACTGTCCTGTGATTGGTACTGTCATAGGAAATGTTATGTTAAGATTATTTGTGGGTGTCCAAAACAGTGTTTTTTTTTGCATTTGCCATGGCTTGTTTTCCAGCTACAGGAGATAATTATTGTTCTGAAATACATGAGGGAATTGAGAAGTGACCTACAGCAATCAGATACTTGGTTTTGTTTGCTCCCAGACTAGTGATTCCTAGCAACCAATCAGCAGTTCATATTAACTGCTCTATTGCGTTCTGAATAATAAAGGTGTACACCTGATGATTTGATAGATGTTACTACACCTTGAGTTAATTCTTCATCTTTTACTACCTGTCAATTCCTCTCCACTGTACTGGGCCATAGAGCTCATTTATATTATAAGTAAAGTCCCCTAAAATTACTCTAAACAGCCCCAGCATAACATACTTTTATTTCTGCATGCAGATTTATTTTGTTTCTCTATTATAAGTGGCTGAACTGCAGTTCTTTTGCTGACTTCCTTCTCTAAAGTGAGCTCCACCCGCTTTTGCTCTGAGCCCTCCTTTAAAAAGGTGCCTTATGCCTGACTGATTTTAATTGGAGCAGAGGCTGTGAGGCTGTGAACATGTGTAGTAGACACCTCTTTGAGGTCATCATAGTCGGAGAGAGAAGATGTGTTTAGAAAGCAAAATGGGGCAGAGCTTCATGCTAGACACGAAAGTTAGTAAAAGAGTTGCAGGTGAATTGGCTTTAATAGAGAAACAAAATAAATCTGGATGTAGGAAGAAAGGTATATTATTCTGGCATTTTGGAGCAGGTATAGATCAGTGAGTACTGAGCTTTTCCCTGCATCTTGCTAGAAAATTAACCCCCATGACAGTAAATAATTATATAATGTGGGGATGAAATACAAGGTGCAAATTTTCATGGATGTAGTAACCCGTAGCTGCTGATTTAAACAGGTGACCTGTAAATGCTGTCTGCTGATTGGTTGCTACAAGTTACCAATAAAATATGTTGCACTTCTTATTATATTACCCCCCCATCAATATAGGAAATTTATAAGACATTCTCAAAATTTTCATTTTAGATCATATACTTTCATACATATAAAAAACGCGCATCTTTAAATTTACAGGCACAGAGCTACTTCAAGTAATGGGGAAAGAAAAATGCCAACATCCATAAATATTAATGCAGAAACTAAACCAAAATACAAGAGTTAATGGCAACTTCTTGCAGATGTATTCTATATAAAGTGGGAAAGCTGTAGAGTTTAAAGAAACAAAAGGCTTTATTTAGTTATGCTTTGGGCATGTTTACCCTAGGCCTCATCTGTACCATTCTCATGAAAGAACACTTCCGAAGCAAGGGGGAAGGGAGCACAATGCTCAAACCTAAAATGGATTTCAACCTACCCAAAGCAGGTAAAGGGACAAATAAATCTTTATTTACAAGCTGCTTACAGAGGTGCTTATAAGTCAAAGAACATAGAAGCTCCTTGGTATGTTAAATATCTTTGGTTTTTGCATCAGAACGACATCTCGAAACAAAAGGCACCCCAGGCCATGCTTGAGAAACAGATGTGTCAAACCTGCTTGTTTTACTTAGGAAACAGACATTGTGCGGGGGACTGACACAATCATACTTCCAGCTATGTTATGTTTGAAGGATGCCTCTCATACACATTCCCAATGTTCACTGCTCCTTTTTAAGAGAGACTAATCAAAAACGGGTCCAAATTGCAAATTAAAAAAGTAGACATATCTTAAATAAAAATGAAACTCTGAACAATTTAAAAATGTGCAATAAAAAACAAATGTCAAATATTGCAAACCCCATTTATCATTCAAAAGAAATGGAATGATCCAATGAGGGAAATAGGAGGCAATTTCAGTCATGTTGATGCCACATTTTGAGCAGGAGGAAGCATGATGGGCAATACTCTGGACATGGCTGTATTTGATCTAGCTCTTAAAGGCAGAGAAAGACATGTACCTATAATGCCCTTATACATTATTCTGGTGTCGATATAAATAGAAAATACAATAATAACATTGCTTATATTTCCCCTTTAATACAATGAATCTTGGCACATAATGTACTTATTTCCCAGCACTGAGACTATGTTCTCTAATGAAGCATCCCTTGTGGCACAAAATGCGTCAGCAAGTTATTATACAACATACCTGTGCCTCTGCCCCTTCTTTGTTGGGCTCAAATAAAATGTATTATTTACTCAACCTTGCAGCCTATATTATCCTTTTAATTTGAAATATGCACAGTTTGTCTAATTTTTATTACCCCCCCCTTTAAACATAACAGCATAACTCATATGCAGAATTCTGCATTCACTTATGTACAGTACCCTTATAGACATTGTGTATTAACATGATCAGAATAATACACAATAAAATTTTTAGCAATCAGTCCATTCATTATTCTAGTCAGGGGCGTAACTATAGATGCCCAGGCCACCCATTACCCACAACTGAAAGCAGGGGAGGTAAGAACAGGTTATTGCAGGATGTGTAGTGGGTTAGGGCATTGTTCTCTCAAGCTGAAGGCCTCCCTGTGACTGACTCCATAGTTATGCCACTGAATTTAGCTATAGTAGGTAGAGGACCACAAAAGTCTGTCTGATGATTAGTTGCTTCACTGGGGCAAATATTATGTTTTAACAAACATCATGTATAATCTGCTGCCACCACTATAAGTTCTGTTATTCTCTGCTGCTCAACAAAATAAAGAAATGTTAAACCAATCCACGGTCTGAGAAGACAGGAGTTCAGGTTTAGAGTGCAGGTCTGTTTACATGAGGGTAACAAAACTTGCAGCTGAAACTGTCAGGAGAAAAGAAGGGCAATAATGGTAATCCCGCTGTTGTGATTGTCTAGGCTGAACAAACAATTCAGTGGAATGTGACCATGCAACTATATGGGCACTCACATGGTATCTTTCCATTCAGCCCATAGTTGGGTAAGCTAGAGGATCCGTCAGTGTATGACCACCTTTATATCCAACTAATCCTCAAGGGAGCCATCAAATATTCTACAACTTGCAATGATTGTTCTGAATCGTTTCAAATTAACGTTTTTTGGGGATTTGTCATCCAGACTACTTTTTGAATGACAAATATTTGAGGCCTGGAGAATCAGATATATAAAAAAAAGTTTGAAATATATTAAGTCAATTGAACTCACTATATTGATCAAAACCTCACTTGTTGAGTGGATGCTTAAAAACGTTGGCTATGATTGGTCCACATGTTCAATGGGTCATGTGCAAAGCACAATGACTTTGCAATTCTGTCCTATGAAAGTATGAAAATAGTAATTCATATTTTTTTAGGTACAGGCTAATCTCTTTACAAGGGCCTGCAGTTTGTATTCTTAGCATCTTTATAGCAAATTTTTGGTCTCTAGACAAAAAAATGTTGACGTTCAGAAGCAACAAAGGAGGTTTTTATTTTGTTATGGTAACAAATTTCATAAGGGAGAATGAAAGTCATTTTCCATGGATGTCTTTAACAATGTTCCCTTTGGGCATCAATGTTAAATCTCATTTCTACATCACAATGTCATTGCTTCCACTTGGATCCACTGTTATAAATTAGCGCACCAGTTACAGGCTAGAGTCTGTCGCCACCTGTGTTTCCTTCTTTGTAATACTGCACAACCCAGTATAACTGCTACTCTATTTGTCTATATGTCATCTATTATCTTTATATTATCAATATATTTCTGAAGTGCACAAAGGGTAAGTTGATTTAAAGCGCTGACAATTCAGAATTAAATTAAATATATTTTTTTCACTAATCTTTAAATGTATTACTTGGAGGTGGAAATTTGTAGAAAGATACTTACTTCTTCTTCTTCCAACCCTGTAAGGTCCCAAAAGTAACTCAGTCTCATCTGTAGACGTTTCCAGTACTCAAGGAACAAGGTAGCTGTAATAAAGAACAAGTAAAGCATTTTAAGCCAAGTGTAGCAAGTTTAATGTGTGATTTACTTTTGTTTAGCAGAATATAAACCTTTCATAGCACTTCCTTTTAACCTCCATTTAACCGTAGGGTTAAAGGGAAACTAAGCCCCGCCATAAGGCTGTCCCACTACTCCCCCTAGTTATCTATTGAAGTTTACAAAAAACCACCACTGACAATTCTATGGAGCAAAAACTATAGATGCAAGAGAACTGATAATTAAAAAGGCTGACTCCCAGCACTATGTCAGCCATCTTTCTCTGTTATTACATACTAAGATTATTGTGCCATTTGGGCATCATTATATTACACTGGAACCAAACATGGGGAGGAAGGACAGACTTGTTCAGTGCTGGGAAACTGTGCTTAATGCTTCCAACTCCAATTGCAGGAACAAAGAACGTGATTTACACAGATCAGCTGGGTTTCTCATTGGAGGATTAATTGCATTTTAATGCAGTTGTGGGCCATAGAGAGTTGGGGGAACGTTTTATTCAGAATTATTTCTTAAAGAATGCTATCCTGAGATTGCTCGTATACAGTTCCCAGCATGCTTTAACCATGATAATATGTTACCATAATAATATGTTAAAATATGCAGGCATTTGTGTATACAAAGGAGTAAATTGAACCTCACCAGTGTAAATGCATTAACATTGTACCAATGCAATCCCTTCAAGAACAGTATTTATCCTTACTGTCTAATTTATAACATTGTTGGTGTATATGGTTTTTAAATAACTGCATACGTTTGTGGTGCTATATAAAAACAATACATATACAATAGAAGTTTTCCTATGTTAAATGACAGCCAATTAGCAAAAAAAAAACCTTCTAAATCCTCTAGAGGGGGAAAATCCTTCCAGTCCTTAGATCAACTTGTACTAAGAGCTACTATTTCCATTAACCCTGTATTTCCTCAATTACTAAAAAGCCATCCAAACCCTTTTTGAATCCATCTAATGTATATTCCAGTACAACTGATGCATCTGCCATCTAATATATCTGCCAGCACAACTCACTCATGGAGAGAATTCCACAACTTCCCAGCTCTTATTGGCGAATGCTCTTGCAACTGTAGGTAAGCTTTAGAGAGTGCAATAGGTGAGTTTCATGGAGGATTTATGTTCTATTTAATCTGGTTTTTAATATTTCATATCTGATGTAATCTGGAAAATTGCACGTGGTCAATGCTTTGCATCTTGCCTGTTATAAATACATTGCAGAGAAATACTCTCAAATACAGTAATAATTACAACAATAATTAAAAGAATACCTGTATATATCAGCAGAAACCCAAAAATACAATTCCAGATGTCCCCTAAGAATTTTTTCAATGTGTTAATCTCTGTTTTCCTTAATAAACAGTACCTAAAATTGAAATTTCTTAATAGATTTCTTATGCTGCAGTTACAATTTTGTTCAAATGCAGGAGACTGCCCTGAAAGTTATCTGTGGCTTTTGTTGGAATCATTTAAGTGAATGCAGGAGTTTCCCTAACTGGGCAGAGAAGAATAACATCTTCATACTGCAATAACACTAAATCTGTGACATAAAGATCCAGTCCTGGTTTGGTAGGCCATTGATCATTCATATCCTTTTGGCAGGATGTAGGACAAGACCTTCGAAAAGTTAAGGTTGTACTACTGAAAAATAAAATTTTGCCCCAACACTCCAATGTAAGAAGCCAAACCTAATCACAAGTGCATGTGTCTTTAGTTCAATTTAAAGGGTTTTATTGCACCCCTAATTCTCTAACTTGGATGAGCAAAAACTTAAATACAGCAAGAAAATTAACCAATGAGAATGCTTATTCCCAGCACAATGTCAGTCATCTTGCTCTTATCTTACATACAGAGATTACTGTGCCATTGTGGCTTCATTATATAACACTGGAACCAAACATGGGGAGGAAGGCCAGATTTGTTCAGTGCTGGGAAACTGTCCTTAATGCCTCCAACTCCAAATACAGAAACAAAGAACATGGATCCAGATTTACACAGCTGGGATTCCTATTGGAGGATTATTTTGCATTTAAATGCAGTCTTGGGCCCTGGAGAGCTGGGGAAAGGATGTACTGAGCAATATTGCTATAAACATTACAATCCTAAAGTTGCTGGACTTCAGCTTCTACCTCCTGAAGGGTAAATGTCAGGTTTAATGTCTCCAATACTGACAATATGAAATAAAAGGGATCTGGAGAAGTGGGAACGGTTGACGGAACAATGTTACTCAAGAATTTAGCCCCTTGGGTATTGGACTACCATTTGCAGTATGGTTTGCAAGGTTTATAATGTGTTCATAACAGATTCTACATTGGAATCATCTATGATAGAGAAACAATGTTGGCATGACATCACAACGCATTAAGAGCAGCACAGTTGTCATTCTCTGTTTCACTACGTCTTCGATAAAAGGAGAAGATATCACTCTGGGTAATATGAGCATTGAGCTATTATCAGTGTTTCCTTAACAAGCTGTCTGCTCCTTCAATGAACAAGAAAACTCACTGTTGCCAAAAAACATTCTCATGCAAAACCAGCACCATTAAATGAAGCCGGATCAGCAGAGCGTGCACCTTACACTGTTTTGCTATTGAAACATAAAAGTAATTAATAATGCATGACAGTCTACCAACACTGCTTACTGTGTAAGGGTAAGGCAACCTGCTACAAAATTTTTGACTGACAATGGAGCTGTCAGTCAGCAGAATGTTAAATATTAGAAGAGTATTCTGCTTCAAGAATGAAAAGATGGCATATCATAAATGTGCAGAACAGAACAATATTTATACTAAATATGCAGTTGTAATCCGATTTCTTTTAGCTGTGGCCTGAAAGGGATCATTTACAAGAGATCAGGTACAGATGTCATTTGCACATGAACACTGGAAGTTACACCAGGCTGACTTTAAAGTTGTGTCTAACGAGCAATAAAATGCATGTGCAGTTGTGTTTATGGTCAGACTGGGGGGTGCAGGGCCCACCAGGGCCTCTGCCTCAGGGCCCCTGCACCTCTTAATGACCTCTGCTGCAGCCTTTCAATCCCCCTGCAGGCCCCCACCCTTCCGACCCCTTCCCCCCGTCTGACCCCCTCCTCAGAGCGCGCCTAAATTAAACTTACGGTCAGTGCGTCGGGGATGGCAGGAGAGAGACCTGCAACTTAGTGCCCTGCGGGGATCGGGTCTGGGCCATCGGTGCCCACCAGGTTTTTTGCCCAGTCCAACCCTGGTTGCATTCATTTTGGTGAAATGCCGCCAATTCTGTTAGAATCAGCACAATTGCATCAGGCGCAATTCCCCCTTGTGATTGCAATGATGCTGGAATTCTGGGCAAAAATGCTGCATTACAGCAAAAACATGGCATCACCTGAAGTGTTTGTAGAATTATTAAAGGTGCCATAACCCTTCAACTTCCATAGATCTCTCCCATTACACACTCCAACTCTCTAAAGTAAGCAGGCCATTCTTTATTGTACAGACAACAAACAACACCACAGTAGCCATTTTTTTAATTTTTGCTCTAATTTTGCCTAGTGAGGTTACTATGATCAGAAATGTACACATACATAAGCAGAGTGGTTAAAAATGGCTAAAACCACCCGTGTTATCATTAAGTCTAAAAGTGAATTGAACCAGAAAACACTTTTAACAGTAACAGTGCTTGTGAGACACTTGCTCTCATTTTGTATCCATGACTATAATCCCTGCCATGAAGTAACTACCTATATGGCCTCTCATTAAAGCTCTCTAGAGTCTTAACATTTTCAGATGATTCCCATAGACAGCAAAGGTAATTTAGGGAGGAGAGGTATGGTAATGTGATGCATGCATGCTTTGTTTTCCAAAGCGATAAAGCTGAGTTTTGTGGATGGTTTATGTCTATAAATTCATAATGAATGTTGCTACAGCCCCTAACATGCTCAAACTCTTGGAAATATGATTGGTTGTGGTTTTAACTTAACAAGATTTAAGAAGATTGAAATCTTCTTTTTTGCGCTGCAAAGAAGGTCAACCTCCACACAGTCACCCCATAAAGACCAGAACTGCTTCAGAATCAAAAGGATCGGAGAAAGCGACACAACACAACTGAACAGTGTTGCGTCACTCCATTTCTTTTGATTTTGTTAAACCATGGTTGACCAACAATGTTTATGTCCTTTTTAATTTGTGATTCTATTGTACTTTGTGCTGTATCTTCAAATGATTTTGTGGCTTACCCCAGAGAGCCATGAACACAGAGAAGAAGACCGTTGCAGGATTATCGAAGAGGTGACTAGCCCGTGCCGTACCACAAGCGCTGCTCAGTTTCCAGAAGTCACATGCCTTGTCACACAGTGGGCACATTACGAAGCCTTGTTCCTGGTCACACATTTCCTGACTAAAATATACAGAAATTAAAAGTAACGCTGTTTAATATTATGTTGTATTAAGGTCAGACTTCACACTATAGCATCATGTTTTATTTTGTAGTTTGGAAATATAGAAGCTGAAAGTGTATTGCATTTTACTTCACTATAAAGGCATGTTTCCCTGTTACTTGCCATAACCCCCTAAACAGATGACAGAAAGGACCTGGTATTGGAGTGCAAGGCTAAAAATGATATTAGTTGGGTATAGTGGGGATAGCACACATAACAGTAAGGCAAATGAAAGAAATTCTCCAAAGTAGGGCCAATCCCTACATTACCAGCACAAATATTCCTTGTTCAGTAGAGCAACTGTGTCTCATGTTAATTATTTATAATAATTACAACTCAACCAGACTGACACCCACCAGGCAATTGTTTGAAAGCCCCAAGCACTTGGTGCAGACAGTTGCTTTGAGCCCACCTGCAATATTACCTATGAAAGTCTGTGGGATTTAGTTCCTGTACCAGCCACCAGTTGCAAAAGATGGCAGCCATGTACTGTAGATAGCTCCTAGTCTTAGGACCTACAAAAGGATCAAAATGTGTTTGATATCCCATAGTCTACCAGTCAACTCAAACCAGCTGATGTGCAATGTGACACAAATATGTGTACCTACAGTGAGGAACATAAGTATCTGAACACCCTGCGATGTTGCAAGTTCTCCCACTTAGAAATCATGGAAGGGTCTGAAATTCACATTGTAGGTGCATGCTCACTGCGAAAGACAGCATTTAAAAAAAAATATATATAATAATTATATATAATTTTTAAAGAATGTATTTGTATTGCACTGCTGCACATAAGTAATTGAACACCTGAGAAAATCAGTGTTAATATTTGGTACAGAGGTCAAACGTTTCCTGTAGTTCTTGACCAGATTTGCACACACTGCAACAGGGATTTTGGCCCACTCCTCCACACTAGGGATGTATTGAACCTCAAAAAAAAAGTTTGTGAACGCGTTTGCGAAATTACTCCAAAAAGCGTGAATATTCGCGAACTTTGCGAACCCCATAGACTTCAATGGGAAGGCGAACTTTAAAACCTAGAAAAGCCATTTCTCGCCAGGAAACTGATTTTAAAGTTGTTTAAAGGGTGCCACAACCTGGACAGTGGCATGCAGGAGGGGGATCAAGGGAAAAAATTTATCTGAAAAATACTTTGTTGACACAGCGTTGCGTAAAATCGTCAGTTGGCAGACCTAGCGGAAATACGCTGTGTTTTTTGCTATTTCGCACTATTACGACCATGGAAACTGGATTTGCTGAAAAACGCCATGTGTGGCTTGCGCAGCGTTTTTAAGCCGAGAAAAAACGCAGCGGAAAAACGCCACGCGAACCCAAATTGCGAACATATGCGAAAAGTTCGCGAACTTGCGCGTTCGCGAACACCCGATGTTCGCGCGAATTAGTTTGCCGGCGAACAGTTCACTACATCTCTACTCCACACAGATCTCCTCTAGATCTGTCAGGTTTTGGGGCTGTTTCTGAGCAACATGGAGTTTCAGCTCCCTCCAAAGATTTTCTATTGGATTTAGGTCTGGAGACTGGCTAGGCCACTCCAGAACCTTGATATGCCTCTTACAGAGCCACTCCTTGGTTATACTGGCTGTGTGCTTCAGGTCATTGTCATGTTAGAAGACCCAGCCACAAGCCATCTTCAATGCTCTGACTGAGGGAAGGAGGTTGTTGCTCAAAATCTCACAATACATGGCCCCATTCATCCTCTCCTTAATACAGTACAGTCGTCCTGTCCCCTTCACAGAAAAGCACCCCAAAGCATGATGTTACCACCCCCATGCTTCACAGTAGGGATGGTGTTTTTGGGATACAACTCATCCTTATTTTTCCTCCAAACATGGCAAGTGAAGTTTAGACCAAAAAGTTCACATCTGACCAAATTACTTTCTCCCATGCCTCCTCTGGATCATCCATATGGTCATTGACAAACTTCAGACGGGCCTGGACATGTGATGAATTGAGCAGGGGAACCTTCCATGCAATGTGTGATTTGAAACCATGACGGCGTAGTGTTCTACCGACAGTGACCTTTGAAACTGTGGTCCCAGCTCTCTTCATGTCATTGACCAGCTCCTCCCTTGTAGTTCTGGGCTGATTCCTCTCCTTTCTTATCATCAGTGATACCCCACGAGGTGAGATCTTGCATGGAGCCCCAGTCCTAGGGAGACTGACAGTCTTTAGCTTCTTCCATTTTCTAACGATTGCTCCAACAGTTGATCTATTTTCACCAAGCTGCTTGGCAATTGCCCCGTAGCCCTTTCCAGCCTTGTGGAGGTCCACAATTTTGTCTCTGGTGTCTTTTGACAGCTTTGGTCTTGCCCATGGTAGTAGTTGGAGTCTGACTGACTGTGGGGTGGACAGGTGTCTTTAAAGAGCTCAGACAGGTGCTATTAATTTAGATTAATGAGTGGAGTAGAGGTGGACTATTTAAAGGCAGAGTAACAGGTCTTTGAGAGCCAGAATTCTTGCTGATTGCCAGGTGTTCAAATACTTATGTGCAGCAGTGCAATACAACTAAATTTTTTTTTAAATGCTGTCTCTCACAGTGGGAATGCACCTACAATGTGAATTTCAGACCCCTCCATGATTTCTAAGTGAGAGAGCTTGCAAAATCGCAGGGTGTTCAAATACTCATGTTCCTCACTGTACATCAGGTCCCCTTTGGGCCCAACACGTAATCTACAGGTGGTTTTCAGAAAAGCTAAGATGGTACACGTGCATTTTCTGTTACTTAGAAGTGATTTCACATTGAGCCAAAAGTGATGTCACTCTAGTGGGCAGCTAGGTATGGGGGGGCCTCACCTTACCCAAGCACCCAAAAAGGGGGCCCATGCATTATCAGTGGATTGTGGGGTTTTAACCCAAAACCCAATTGCTTTGAAGGCATACTGCAGGTACCTGATCCAGGATTCTACAACATGGCATAATATCCAGTACAATAGAAGCATTTTGATAATAATCTATTTGGAGAGAGAAAAATATAGTGCAATATGGTCACACGTCTAGATAGAGAGATTGCCCCATCTGTGCTGGCCTGCATGGTCCTAGCTTTAGAGAGAGGACAGTTTATAGTTATTTTTGTGACTTGTTTTATGTTTTTTTTTTTATTATGTAAAAATAACAGTTTATGGGAACACTGGTGCACATGGTGCTGGTAGTATCATGTGTCCTGGGATGACAATTACTTATGGTAAATCTATACATAGATACATAACATATAATACACAGTTAAGTGTTGTATATTCTTTACATTTTTAATAATACTATGTATATATTATGCCAAAATTGTGGAGAATTAAAATCATTTTCATTTTGTCATTTCACTGCATTATATATCTCAGTTAAGAACTATAAAATAAAAACTTACCTAGGAATGTCAGCATCAATAGTCGCACAGCCATAAAGAAAAACTATTATCCCAACTAGGGATGCAGGAATCAATAGCCACGTATACAGACCCAGCCAAGCAAAATACAATCCAATTTTTTCTCCAAAATACTTTCTGTTGAGAAAAAGTACACACAAAAATGTGCTTCAGTACTGAGAGAACTAAGGAAGATAAAAAAAAAAAGTGAATATAGGGAAGTAACCAGTCATTTAATATGTTCTTCCAGACCCATTTACAACTGATAATTTGCAGTTACATTTACAAAAAAAAATAAACACCATTGCAAAAAAGAGTTTTTCGGTGGACACTGCCTTTTAATGCTTCTTATGAATTATATCTATGCATTTTGTTAAATAATACACAAATGGATTATAGTAATTTGGTGGAAAGAGAACTGCCAAATGTCCATTTAATGAGATGATCCACACAAAGTATAGAATGACAAGTTCTGGGAGAGCCATAACGTCTTAAACTTCCTATCTTTCAATAGTTGTGTATCATAATACATGATCAAGAGTGGTGGTTAAAGATCTCAACTTGTCTGTCATCAGAAATGTTCTAGTGCCTCTTTCCACTTCAGATCTTATCTCACAGGCTTGAAACATTGGATACTATTTCCCAGACAGATGTTATTGTTTCCTTGCCAGCTTCCCAAATGATTAACCATGCAAATCACTTTGGTGACTTTCCCAGCTAGGTTTGCAATGTTTGCATCTGCTAAAAAGTCCATTCAAACTCACAGTGAAGAAAAAAAAAACATATCTTAGTCTATGAACTTTTTCTTTATTGTAGTCTCCATGTATTTGAGGAAGTCAGAAAGTATATACCTTTGCTATAAGGGCTATAGCAAACAGTAGATTCCCTGTGGGGCTTTCATACTAGTTATTAAAATCTTCATTGTACAAAGGTACTAATTAAAAATGGCACTAAAGATCAAAAATAAGTGGGGCAGCTTTAAAGGGTGCTTAAGCCTACCATACCAGTTGTTGAATTAAAACAACTAGCAATATTCAATATACTAACTAGGGATAAAGATTATTGCTTGCTGTAGTATAGCAGCATTAGGAATAGATATCTAAAGCAACACTATGTGGTAGTAACTGACTGATGTGTTGGTTGGTATGGGTTACTGCACAGGATTTACCCAGTAAATGAGCTCCAGTGGAAGAAACAATGACTGACCAGTGAACTGTGACATACTTTAAAGGCCCATTTGAGGTAATTACTGTAGCAATAAGTACAAGTATGTATATTTAAAGATCATTTTCCCACTTGCACTTGCTGCACTAGATGAAAAGGGTATAGGATAAAGTTAGTTTAGGTCAAGTAGATGAATCTCAGGAATTTTTTTGGATTTCACCAAATTCTTAAACCATAATAGAAACAAATCCAAAACCTTGTTATGTTACTTCATTGCGCACACTATACAGGAATGGATTTAAACCAGGGGTGGGCAAACTACGGCCCGCGGGCCACATCCGGCCCGTCAGCCCTTTTAATCCGGCCCGCCGTCTCCGGCGCACGCACGGGGCGCAACCATATAAAAGAATGCACTGGGGAGCCGGGGAACAGAAGGACGGGACGGAGGAAGCAGCGGGTCGCTGGGGGGGAGCTGAGAGGCCCCATAATTTTTGATGGCAGCCCCGGGCGTAACGCTGTCCCGGCCCGGTCTGGCCCGTCTGTTAGTTAATGTGGCCCCTGAGCCAAAAAGTTTGCCCACCCCTGATTTAAACCCTCATTTTTACCCCATTTCCACTTATTCTACAGGCATTCTTCCTATTCTAAAAAACAACAGCTGTAAAAAAGTTTGTGTTTTCACTTGTTGGAGTCTTGAAGACAAATTGGGTTCAACCCAACTCAAGGTTCATGGCAAAAATGTTTGCTTTTTTGGCTTTTGACCAACGTCTCCAAACTCAGTGACATCTGACAAGGCCAGAAAAAGATTTCTCATTTCAATACCAGAACTCCAGTGATTTTTTTCTCGAACATAATAGTGATTTACAGACTTTGTTTTATAATCACTGCACAACTGTTTTTTGAAAGGGAGCAACACTAGAGAGCAGTTCTGGGTCAATACAACAGCACCATATGGTTAAATTGGAAGCCATTCTTGGAATTTACTAGCATGTTTCCTTTGATTCCTTGGGGCAGCTGTTTCAGTTCAGAATTGCCATAGTCTTTAATATATGCAGGTGTTTAAAATATGAAATTGATGGACAAGCTGAGTTTTTGGTTTGTGGGATGGAGCCTAAAGTCTTTTGTGTCTTCATTAAATACTAAGGAAGTTACTTGTAAGTCATTGAACAGATTTGTTTCTATAGTAAAGTCTAAAGCTGTTAAAATCATATCTGGTTACAAACCCGACTAAGTTTTACAGGTGCATCCGCACACCCTGTGGTCAAAAGACTGTTCCTTAGTCCCATCTGGAATTTGTACAAAGAATCAAATCACCTGTATGAGAACATTCATCTTCCTTGGACATCAAACAGATCAGTGTCTTAATCTGTTATATACACCAGAACACAACAGTTCTGTTACAGACATTTATAGTGTTTAGTATGATCATGTAGATAGAAATGTTTAGACAAAGCCACCAAGGTAAAGTACTTGGTGTTATGCAATCTCTTTGTTGGACCTACTGCTGACAGCAAGGGAGTCAGGCTTGGTTTAGAAGAGTAATTAATCATATTCTATGTAATTAAAATGTGAATTATTAAGGTTAAATGCATAAAAGATCAAAATCCAAAAGGATTTCATGTCAAGAAAGTTAACTGGTATAACTTCAAAATTAAATCGAAAGTCACAAGTGTGACCCATGTTGTGCACATTCCATAGAGATAAAATGTAACCCGAAATGACATTACTTTTGCTGGTCCCACACAGTTGTCTAAAATACAGGTTACAAAATCATGTTATAAAAAATTATACCTAAACTGTGTCATTAATACGAGAAACAAGTTTAAATGTAAGTCCTAAAAGCTGAAATTTTGGTTAGGCTGTACTTTACCTTATTAGATCAACAGGCTGATATTTATAAAAGGCTCCATATCTTGCCCATTCTCGATGTAGCAGCTAAGTGAAAAAGGGGAAAAATAGTGTTTTACCATTTGAAACAACAACAAAAAAACATTGTAGTAATGGTTTATTTGAGTGCTTCTACCAATAAAATGAAATGCAGATTCACAAGGGTTCTTGGCCAGAATACCAAATGCTATACTGGGCATATAAAGAAATACAAAGTACCAGTAAAACCTTCATTTAGGCTGATGTCACAAGTCACAAATTCTCCATCAGTGGACCAACCCAATTGCCCATCTCCTGTGGCTCCCATTGGGTTAAATGGGAAATGTTATGAAGTAAAGGTGAGTATTTTCAGGTGGAAAAGTGCTTACAACTATGCATTTCCCTTTGAATGGAATAACCTCTCAACTAAACAAAACGTCATCTTTGTTAATATTCCACAAATATAATCCATAAACAAACTTATGGCCATGTCCATGTCGTGATACTGCTGTACTAGCCAATTACAATTTACTACATATTTGTCAAGAAGCACAGAGCTTATAGTGCTTATAGTGATGAGTGAAACTTTTCCATTTTGCTTCGCCGAAATATTCGCAAAACAGCAGAAAATCCCAAACATGCTTGTCATGCGAATTTTTTGTCACATGGGTCTTTTCCTTTTTTTGCCGCGACAGTGCCCATTTTGACTTAACCGAGCCTATTTTGACGCGACCGTGATATATATATAGATATCTACAGCAAAGTCTGATGCTGTAGGCCCAACCCCCTAAGGGCATTCCCACAATCCTCCTGTCTTCCTCCCCCGACATGCAGCAGGTAAGTTCATTTAAATGCCCTCGGAGGAGAGGGTCGGATAGTGTTGGGGGCTCCTGCCGGGGGGGGGGGGGGTGAAGGTGGCGGGGGCCATTGGGGGGTGCAAATGAAAGAAAATTTTGCATGGTTCATGTCATTTCTCATAATACAGACAACTATGTTTATGTTTATCTGCACATAACCCCCGTCCCTTAAACACTAAAGTTTGGAAAATAACTTTTTGTAAGAATAATCAGAGTACTTTTATTAGTAGTTTGGTAGCATCATTAGTGCTGTAGAGAAAGCACTGGGCATTGTTGCTGCCTTCAATCAAGTTACTTCAGAAAATGAGTTTTGGTATATTCCCAAGTGAATTACAGAGTATGCCATTTGTCCCTATAAATTAAATCCTGTACAAATAAATAGATGATAACTCTAGATAAATAAATGTCCTCCACCCCATTGCACTTGATTAGTGCTTTTCAGGAAATGAAACCCTGAAACTATTATGTCAATAGAAAACAGATGAATTTTTAAGGAACGGTATTGTAGGTTCTAGGACCAGACATACATGTGTGAATAATCAGTACTGTATTTCTGGAAAGAACCTTTTAAGTTAACACTTAACACTTCATAAAAGAATCTAATAGGCAGGATAAAAGGAGCTGAAAAAAGGCATCTCTTGGTGGGAATATTTTTCCAGACATTAATATTTTAGATGCCCTTTTCCTCTTATATACCTCCATTTCTTTTGGATTAACCAGAATTTTAGCAAGCTACCTAAACTAGAATAGTTAAATAGAAAATACGGACAGCTTTTACATGTGCCTATTTCCCTTGAGAATACCAGTGCAATAAATGGCCAATCACAATCTTTCAGGTAGGAAAACCAACATCCAGTACCAAAATGGAGTCTAGGAAATCAGCACCAAACACTTTTCTAATCAGTTCCACTTTGTGGATTCCACATAATTAATATACAGAGCAATAAAACTTATTAACAAAATGAAGTTGGAGTTTGTAAAAAAATATTTAGCCTAGGATTATTCCCAAAAATAACACAGGCTCTGATTTCCATAAGGTATTTTATATTTAAACCAAATACTACTAGATAATAGAGATGTAGCGAACTGTTCGCCGGCGAACTAATTTGCGCGAACATCGGGTGTTCGCGAACGCGCAAGTTCGCGAACTTTCCGCGTATGCTCGCAATTTGGGTTCGCCGCGTTTTTTTTCGCTGCGTTTTTTCTCAGCCTAAAAAATGCCGCACAACCACACATGGCGTTTTTCAGCCTAGTACTGGTGTAAGCAAATCCCGTTTCCATGGTGCCAATAGCGCGAAATAGCAAAAAACGCTGCGTATTTCCGCTAGGTCTGCCCGTTTTTACGCAACGCTTTTTCAACAAAGTATTTTTTAGATAAATTTTTGCCCTTGATCCCCCTCCTGCATGCCCCTGTCCAGGTCGTGGCACCCTTTAAACAAATTTAAAATCAGTTTTCTGGCCAGAAATGGCTTTTCTAGTTTTTAAAGTTCGCCTTCCCATTGAAGTCTATGGGGTTCACAAAGTTCGCGAATATTCGCGCTTTTTAGCCTAAGTTCGCGAACTTTTTTTTTAGGTTCGCTACATCCCTACTAGATAAGTCATTTTATTAGAGGATGAAGAATTTGCAGTTTGTGTTATTTATTAAAATGCATTTCTTTTCTAATTTTTGTCTCTGCAAAAAATTTTCACAGAAAATTGCTGCCACAGGTTCAATAGCGAAATTTCACTGCTAATCCATGCCTGGCGAAAAAAAATTCTCCAAAATTCAGCAAACATAGTAAACATCTAAAATGCCTACAGTCTATATGGATCTTCCTATATTATGTTGAATTAGATATAGTACATAGACTAATTATACAACGCTAGAGTCTATATCAACTTTCTACAGTCTATATGGATCTCCTTATATTGTGTTGAATTAGATATAGTGCATAGACTAGTTATACAACTCTAGAGTCTATATGAACTTCCTATAAAACGCTCTACAGTTATTAAAAGGTATGTAAGAATTCCACAACCTGCATATATAAATGAGATCTGGTCTCAAGTGTTTGGATTGATACAGAACTCCGAGAGCACTCCCTATAATGTATAATGTATAACTTCAGCATTTGATACATATATGTCCTTCATTAAACAGATACAGGTATCGGCAATACTTACCATTCGCTCATTTGTTTCATTTTTATTGTGGTCATAGTCACCCTAATATAAAAAAGAACATGTATTTAACGAGGCAAAAATAATAACCAAAAACAATATCACCTGACATGCATCCCATCTCCTAGTGGCTTTTAAATCTTAATAGTGTGATTTTTTTATCCAAGATTCTCTCTTTGACACCAGCAATTTCCCAAATTCCAGTAAAATATAATTTCTTCCTATACTGCATTCCTTCATTCTTTAAACACCTGGTACAATCTGCAAGAATTTTGCATGTAAAAGAGTTTGGTCTTTTTGGGTTTTTTTTTAACTAAGAATGTTAAAGAATATGTAGTAGAGTACCTGGAACTAATGAAAACAAGGGGCTTGGATTTATAGTTGTTATTCTATTTCAAATATAAGGGACAAGCGTATCAAATATCTAAATGTGGAATCCAGAAGTATTTCCAGCATTTTAATATTTTATTCTATTAATTAAAACTTCCCTGACTGTCAGGACATTTTTCTGTAAATATTATATATTTTTCCCAAGCTCTCTTATATGTAAAATACACAATATCAGAAACATATATGTGTCTGTGAAAATTAAGCTCTGTCTTGTATCAATAAGTATTGAGTAATCACAAGTAATTAAAATCTACTGATAATTGTTAGATTGTAATAATTTGGTGCTTCGTGGCACAGCAGTTATTGTATCTATTAACACCTTTGCTCAAAGAGGATTATTAAGTGTTGCATTCTAAATAGCACAAATTAATTTTTTAACCCCCAAGACAAAAGGTACAAGAAACATCCTTTTGAATAAACACACAGGGGTTATACCCCGCTTGCACTTTACTTGTTGTGCCGGCTGAAATAATTTCTACAAGAAACATATATACCATGTCTAAAATGACAAATAAGAACATAGAATAGAATGTAGAACGTTGAATATATATAGGGTTTTTTTGGTGAATCTTTATAAGATTTGAAGATTGCTTGCCTTGATTGAGGCATGCTACACAGACAGCACTAGGAAAGCAACATCTAGAGAACAAAGTATATGGTGTATTTGCTATGATCATCTATGGAGTATTCCTAAAAAGGGCAAGAAAGTTGCACATATTCTGGGACAGACTGACCATTAAGCCACTACATCCAGCCCTGCTGTTGACATATTCTTTTGCCCTTCTATGCTTAGACTATAATTATTCCTCTTTCTCTATCAGAAAAAAGAATGAGACAAAATGGAAAAGTAAAGAGTAAAGTAGAAAAACAAAAAAGGGAATAGAAGAAGACAAAATAAATGAATGGATGAAACCAAAAAGAGAGAAACAAATACAAATATGGAGGAGAGAAGAGGCAAAGATAAATATATAGATAGGACATATTAAAAAGAGAGAGGGAGAAGAAAAAGGGGAGGGGCAAATATCCTAGACAATGGGTCCATGGTAAAGGGTTTTCTGGTGGTTCCCTGGCACACTGTTGCAACAGAAGAAGTCATTGTATATAATTTACAAAGGATACAAACACTAATATAAATAATAAAGTGTACACTTTTTCATACAACATTTTTTCATACAACATAGTAAAAAAAGGAACTTACATCATGAAGAGGGTACGCTGAGTCATAGACATTATTTGCTATCAATGTGGTAATACCTTAAAAACAACATATATATATATTATTTTTAAACAGTCATTTTACTACTAATAATGCTCTCCTCCACAGTTGCCATAACTAAAACCCCAAGTGAATATTAAATGAAGTCCCCAGAAAGGCTTGTGTTTCTGTATTTTATAAAGACAGCTTTTCATACCTTCTTCCAACAAGACTCATTGATACATGGTGGCATAACACCTATGTTCCAGGCCCAATTAAACTTGGAAGGTTTGTTGCATATACAGGGAAGGTGCTGTGCAACTACATATAATAGCCAGTGGATACTAGCAGTTGAGATGACCCATGATGGATACAGAATAATTACAACAGTAAAAAGATGTGAATTGACTTTCCAATAGACTTGCATTGTGATAAATTTCCTATAGCATTGAAAAAATGTTTGTGGCTTTTTACCTTGGTTACTCCATAGGATAAAATGGGTTTTGACTTCTCAAAGCTGAGGGGAATGAAAAAAATGCGATCGAATAGGGAAAAAAACCACAACATTTTACTAGGAATGCAAACTTGCCCCTTGGTATTTTTTTGCCCAGAATAAGCTTCATAGTTAATATAACCAACGTTCTATTGAGAATGTATAAAACAGTTTAGCTAAAGAAGAGATGTAAATTGTCAAAAATGCCATTGGCAGTATTCCAATCCACTTCATGGTGAAACCAGAAAAAAAACATAAATCAGAGATTTTAGGCCCATATTTGTCAAATTACAGGAAAAAATATAACAAATTTCTACAAAAAAGACAAGTATTGTCAAAGTATTTTTAGTACAGCTATTCAGTCCAGAAATAGGACATTTTGTTTCTATTCTTATTTATTGGAGGGGGTATTTTTAATATACAGTATAAATAGAAATAGAAAAAAACTGTAGGAGTAATGTGATAAAAGATGTGCATTACTCACATTATGATACATTATACTGTGCAATATTGTAGCAATTAAAAAGTGTTTTTTTTATATTTAAATTTGGTAGTTACAATAATACTTGGATTTCCAATTTGGTAAATTTGAAGGGCTTACCTTGAACATGGTTTTTCAAATTTTTTTACCATAATCTTGTAACTACAATATAAAAAATCCCTAAATATCTGCATACGGTATTGTATTATTGTATACATTTTTTATTATTATATTAATATATTATATATTAATATATTATATATTACATAGTAACATAGTAAGTTAGTTTGGAAAAATACATTTTCAACTTTAATGCCTATATACAGTATAACCTGCCTAACTGCTACTTGATCCAGAGGAAGGCAAAGAACCCCATCTCTAATTTGCCACAGGGGGGGAAAAATTCCTTCCTGACTCCAAGATGCTAAAATACTAATTGCTATTATACATTTATTATTATTGCATACATTTGTTATTAATATACATATATTATTATACATGTATGTATATATATTATTAATATGTATTTTTTCCCACCTAGCTTTATCTTTTTCAGATCTCAGAACTGTGGATCTGTCATTTGGTTTTTCTCTACCACTTTTGTAGACAAAATAATCTGCAATTCTGAAACATGCTGCTTCAATGGGCAAGTGTCTTTATCACATGTGCTTGATATGTTGTCTCTTTCTGCTGTACACCCTGTTCAGTACTGGTTGGGCTCCACATTCATTAAGAAAAGGGGAATCAAGTGAAAAACTTATTGAACTGTTTCACTCATCTCAACACTTGTAACCATTTGGCAATGTTTTCCATTGCATCACCCTTGTTATCTCTTTCCAGTTGGTCCTACTTATGTTTTGAGTAAACTAACTACAACCAGGTTCTGGGCTTCATTCTTTTCAATACATCAGATAAGTGAATAAAACTTAAAGGAAAGTCATTTTGGCATTTTATTGCCAATAGATTTGCCACATTACTGCCACCAAGAACACAATATTTATTCTGCATTAAGCATTGCCATACCTGAGGAAACAGCCCTAAAAGCTTTCTTTGTTTGTTTAAGATAGCAGCTGTCATTTTAGCTTGGTCTTCATAGCTTCCTGCTGCAGCTTTAGCCATTATAGCTCAGATTACACATTCCTGAGGGAGGGCGTTTTTAGCATTCTTCTAGGAGGGGGAGCAGGAGAGGGGAGAGAACTGTGCAGACTCTGGCCCTGGGAATGAAGGATTTTTCTGAGAGAGAAAGTCAGAAACCCTAAGAACATGTTTACATAACATAGATAGAGGACTCAGTGCAGCATTATTGTAAGTGCTTATGGCTGTATTTACATAGATCTTTCTGATAAAGTTTAGTTTTTACCTTTCCTTCTCCTTTAAACTTAACAAGTTCAGCTTTGCCAAAAGTGTTGTAGATGCTGGTATACCTAACCATAATTATGTCTAAAATGCTCAGTGGGTGTTTTTCTTGGAAGCTGCCATCTCAGCTAATTCTGAAGTAACACATTTTACTTTTGTAAACTGGAAATAATTGCAGGGCATTAATGTTACCAGGATACAGAAAGATAAAATTGCCATGCAAATTCTCTGCCAGGCCCCATTATATTTTATAGGTACTTTCAATATCTATTTCTAAATGTAAAGCCAACTACTTTATTGCATTTGGTAAGTACAGCTCCAAATGAGCATACATGTTGCCAATGTAAACATATTTGTTAAAGAAATGAACATACTGAATTAATGAACATACCTGCACAGAGAACTGTGTCAGCAAAAATCGTGCTACTCATTCAAATGCCAGAAAAATCAATATTTAAACCATTAAACCATAAGCACAAATAACTAGAAGAGAGAGAGCTTAAAGGACATGTAAACCCCCCCCCAAAAAAAATTTAATTAGTGAACAGCCTTTTTGAAACATTTAAATTACAGCCATTTCTGTCATTTAAAGGTTAATAGTAAGACTGCAGCATTCCCTATTGCTTTTTCTCCTATAACCCACTCCCCCCCACTCACTAAGGCATTTAGTTTGGCTATAGGCTACTGAGCATTCTCAGTTCTTCTCAACTTGGGTAACTAAACATGCCCACCAGTCTAGCAGCCAATGAAGTCAATGGTGCTGGTGACCGGAGGGATATATTACAGGTATGGGACCCCTTATTCAGAAACACATTATCCAGAAAATTCAGAATTACGGAAAGGCCATCTCCCGTAGATTCTATTTTAATCAAATAATTCACATTTTTAAAAATGATTTCCTTTTTCTTTGTAATAATAAAACAGAACCTTGTACTTGTTTCCAACTAAGATATAATTAATCCTTATTGGAGGCAAAACAATCCTATTGGGTTTCATTACTGTTTAAGTATTGGTTTTAGTAGACTTTAGGTAGGCGATCCGAATTACGGAAAGACCCCTTATCCGGAAAACCCCAGGTTCCGAGCATTCTGGATAATGGGTTCCATACCTGTACATAGTTACATCATTACACAGGGTTGAAAAAAGACCATCAAGTCACATAGTAACATAGTAAGTTGGGTTGAAAAAAGACATACGTCCATCAAGTTCAACCATAATGCCTATATATAACCTGCCTAACTACTAGTTGATCCAGAGGAAGGCAAAAAACCCCATCTGAAGCCTCTCTAATTTGCCGCAGAGGGGAAAAAATTCCTTCCTGACTCCAAGATGGCAATCGGACCAGTCTCTGGATCAACTTGTCCATCAAGTTCAACCCTTCCAAATAAACCCAGCACACACAAACCTATACCGACCTATCTAAAAAAATATGCAGTACAAATTATGCAGTTTGGGTGGGAGAGATTTGCCAAAATGTTATATATGGTGGGAAATATAGGGTTTAAGTGTCCTTTAAGGACACTGTTGCTTTAGACCAGGGGGGTCAAACTCAATCACATAAATCCCCGACCAAATTTTTTATTAAGATACTATATGGCCAAAAACAGTCACAGTGCAGTCAGACGATTGGTGCTGCATGGTCAGGCACAGTCACCAGGAGCCACATAAAACAGCCAGAAGTGCTGTATTTGGTCCCTGGGCCTTATGTTTCATATATGTGCTTTAGAACCCTTCAACAGTAGCAATAAGCAATTCTGTCCCATTACACTTGCAGAAAAATTCACACTCCAAATACATTAAAGTCAATAGGCATTTTTCTCATCTACGTTTTTGTCACAGGGAATTTTCACAGCAGTTTCGCAAATGCAGAATTTTGCAACGAATCAATGCCTGGTGAAAAAAATGTGCTCATCGCTAATTAACAGTAAGGGGTATATATATATATATATATATATATGAAGAAAGCTCCTGTGTGGAGCTGAAACGTTGGATTGAATAAAAACCATGTAAGACATCTACTTTGCTAGTTTCTTTTTTATTTTTACTTTTCTAACAATAGTTTTCTAGTAAAATTTTGCATTTTCACAGTTATCACAGCTTTTCCAAACATTCTAAAAACCTTTACCAGCTTCCCCACACTGTTTTTTTTTCTCCAGAAAGTTCTTTTTGGCTTTGAGCAGTTGAAAACCATTTTATGCTATGAGGTAAAAATTCTATCACAAAAGTCGATTTTTTCATTCAATTGGAAATTTATCACATTACAAATCTATGGGAAATTCCCACAATTCAGTACTTTTTTTTTTTTAAACAAAATTTTCACTCCTATTCCTTGACCCTGACAACTCAACATTATTTTTTCCCAATGATAATAAAATGTGTCATATAATTTCCCACATTTTTGCACTGGGGTGGAGGATGCAGTGCTGTGCCATAGTTTGGTACAATTTATACAAAACAAGGAAATGCAGGTTAAGTTTAGGATACATTTTAGAAGACCTGTGACAGAGGAAAGTAGTTATTTACACTCATACATACCCATACTGTATTTGGCTTTTACACTAGAAGTCCTCTTTAATATTTCATGGACCTGGTAAAAAAAAATATATATATATATTTTAAAATAAAGCCTTCTTTATCACGGTATTGATCACAATATACATGCTGTTGCAAATGTAGTTAGAATGTTTTTTTCTGTTTCAGGAAGTATTTTAGCTGTTTAATCTTCCATTTTAATACCATATGGAGAATATAGGTTCTGAAATTGGCCTTGATTTCCACAGGCATCAGAGCAATGCTGATTTAGAAAAGGAAGACTAACAGGTTCCACTGGTGCTTCTTTCCTTCTTCTATTTTTTGTTGGGTACAACACAGTCATAGGAGCCATACTTGGCTATGAATTTCCTGTGTGGACTGAGCCCCAAAGTAAGGAAGGGTAGGTTGTAAAATGGTTTGTGGCAAGACAATGGGGCTGGCAGTTCAATGAGGTGAAGGGGCAGAGTTGGGCCAATATTTTGCGTTCATGGGAGGTTCAGAAAGGGTGAAATAGTTTTCCCTTACATTAACAACCCTTTTCGACAGGTTGGACAGCAGGGAGAGATGTTCCCACCCTCTCTAATTTTAATGGAACCCAGGTCACAGCTTGGCAGTAGGGATGCTGCCAAGGTATTGGGGGTATATCCCCTAGGCTACAAAGTATTGATCATGTCCTGTGGGTACTTTTAATGATTAGTAGTTGGTGTGGCAGGTAGTCCACCTTTGTTGGCTGGCAAGCATTGTAGATTGTATTTAATGAGAAGTTACTGTTTTATAACATAAAATTACATTTTGCTAGCAGTTTTGTAATGTTTAGAATAAAGCTGTTGCTCTTTGAATTCCAACCAGGAAGTCTGTCTTTTGCTTTGGTTATTGGAAAAATGGGTTGTCTTTGTAGAAGTTTTGCTGTTTACATAAAGCCTGCACATTAACGCTGCCCTAGTCATGTAAGTTTAGGCTAAAAGGAGAGGTCACAATTCATCTTACCTTACCTTTTAGTGTATACTAAGAGCTGTCATTGAATACATTGTTGCTGCAATTTGTAATTTAATTAATATTTGTTGTAATTTTTAAAGTGTTTATATAGAATGACAGTCTGCCCACCTTTCTTTCTTGCTGCAACCTATGCAACAGCACAAGTAAAACCCCAAAGGATTGTGGGAGTTACATGCCATCCCAGAGAACTGATTCCACTGGGAGACTTGTCCCACTGTGTCCCATTAATAAATAATCCCCCATTTTATGATTCTTATGATTAAGCAATGGAAAGGCCACCACTGGAAGCTGTAGAGTTTGACCCCTGGCAAATTTCTAAACATGAAATTATGCAATAATGAAATGATCTAAATAATGAAAGTATCTAAACATGATCAGTACACATTGTTCCTAGTATTTAGGAGTGGATAAGTCCGCAAGTCATCTTAAATACAAGCTCCATTAAGAATAGTGCATACTTACTATTCGACTCCTTGTTGCATTATCAAAAAAGGTGTCCTTGTCTTTAATGTCATACCTAGAAAATAGATAAGCCATTAATAAAGCTGGCCACAGTTTTTCAGAGGGTTTTCAGCAATTTTCAGAGGGTTTTCAGCAATTTTCTGGTGAAACAACACCTCTGTGAAAGATCTATTGTTCTGTAAAAAGCAATTTAACAGTGTTACTCAACAATGGATGGTCCAAATTTTGACCCTACATACTGGTAGGATTATACCTATCAAGCACACAGTGAGACACCTCTGCTGGAGCTACTTAGAAGTTAAACAAAAACTGGTGCTCGCTTCAGTTCCTTATATATCTCATTCCATTTTGCAGACTTTTTGAATTACTTTAATTCAAACCACCCTGGTCTTTTCCCTTCAGCTGGATAATACCACCGTGCATTAAATAAAAACAATCCATACTCACAAATGCATTTTGTCTCGGGAAAAGGGATATGATAAGTGTTTCATCTTTGCATTTTCACTAAATTGTGGCACTTTGGGCTGTAAAATCTTTGTACATTTGTTCCATAAAGAGTATAACTTTTTGAGGATGCCGGTGTCTTGTTTTACTTCGTACATCTGAAAGACAGCAAACAAAGGAAAGAAAAACAATACAATGAAAGACTGGCTATATACAAAGCAATTGGTAATTTTATGAAGTTTGATGAAAGCCTAGATTTCACCTTCAACAATGTCCATGTTCAAATGTTAAATATTACATTTTGGGTCTTCACCAATTTTGGGTACTCACAGCTCTCTGTGCCTTAAGTGCTTAATCTAGAGGTAGCCAGAGTTATACTAAAGTGATATCTCAAAGTCTCTCAGTCGACTAAACTATTTTGAAAACTAAAATTATAGTAAAATAGCTGGTCCATTGACCACTCCATAGAGTAGCCATCACTCAAGACCAGAAGAATAGGGATGAGCAGAATCACCTAAAGGCACAAGTTTTGGGGTGCTACTGTACATTGTATCATGGGTACCTGCTCAGTGACATCTGCCTCCCTTAGGGGTCATGCATTCATACCCCATGACTGCATTGGTGAGCATATATATCAACCCCTATTAGGTACTCAACCCCTAAGTACCCAATCTGTCCAGTTTCGCTTTGCTGAAAATTTTGTGAAACTGTTGAAGATTTTGCAAAATGCAGCTACGGCACAACTTTTTTGAGGCAACCACAACTTTTTTGCTCTCTGCAAATTTTTGTTGTGCCAGCATTCCTGTTATGAATACAACAGAGGTGGAACTTTGTATATTGTTTGAGTTCACTTCATTCAGAAGGATTCCCAGCAGTGGGAATTTATTTCCTATATAAAAAGAAAATATACCCCACTTTTGACATGAGCTCTTTCAATTGGATATATATACAAAAGGTGCATAAACAATATTACAATTGCAGCTCTTATTGGTCACCCCATAGGAAATTTTTTCATGCTTGCTCCCCAACAATTTTTACATTTAACTGTAAAAAAAAGGTTGGGGACCACTGCCTTAAGCTTATAAGCTTAATGCAACCCCACCCTCATTTTGTTTCATTGTGAAGCAACTTTAAGTCCCTCTGCTTTCTATAGTGGGTGGTGCACTGATTCTCTGAATCCCAGTCCCAGAATCCATTAATTTTACAATAAAACAAGGCATTGTGTGTCTAAGGGATGTTGGGAAATGGCTTGCACAGATTATCATGGTTTTCTTTCAACAGCAAATAACAACATCTGTCTTTTTATCTTTGTTGCCTTTTTTTACCCTTCATCACCTTTGCCTCCTGCATATTGATGATAAAAGAACACAGTCAGCTCATATTAACAATACTTGGGGGTTTCTAAGAAAAACTAAGATGGAGGGAACATGCTGCTGACGAGTTAATCTTTCCACTAAATTATTAAGCATATGGATTATATCAGATGAGATCTCCCCTGATCCCCTCCAGTGAAAGCCGAGGTTCAGTTGGATATTATTATGGATTCTGTGCATCCTTAATGAAATAGCCTGAGTCACTTTTCAGCTGTGGTCCCTAAACTAATTGGTGTATTTTTTAAGACTAGAGACAAACATCACAGGAGATGTTGACCATAGCGACCAATCAACAATTAGAATTAAATGGTCACCTACAAGTTAGAAAACAAAAGTAAAGATCTGACCGGTTGATATGGCAACATCACCGGAGATGTTTGTCTTCAATGTTCTATATATACACCCCTAAGGTGGGTATCACCTAAGGTATACTAGCCCCACTACATCTTGGGGGAGCACAGGACTGCTTTGCTCACTAGCCCTGACTATCTTATACCCCTGGGTTGTAAATCTGTCTTGGCCTTATTCACACGTTCTTCCCTACTGCCCCTTACTGATTGGTCGTAGGGTCTGATCTCTTCTTCTCAGAAACTGAAGACTACATCTAACTAAGACCCACTGACAGATCCATATCTTGCATAAGATATAGTAGTAGAGGAAAGCTAACGCTATGGACTCCCTGGAGGAACACCCTGCTTTCACACTGGCTCTCCAAAGTAGATTAAGGTCACCAGCCAAAGGCTGGTTTTTTGAGGTCACCCCTTGAATCAATAAAAATAAACTACAGTACCTTTTTGGTGGGCACCTTTATTTTAAGAAATTCTGCCTCCCGACTTAGTACAGGCCAAGGTGCATGAATTCGGACAAAATTCAATCCTTGGCTTTTTGTCTGGAAAAAAAGGAATATTGTTTAATAATGTGTTTAAACCTCAGCAAGCACCATGCTATAAAATACAGGTAACAGGTAACTCATCTCCCTGTGAATGCTTGATGAGAAAATATAACTCATATAATCCCAGCTGATCTGTGTCTGTCTGGTTCCATGTTCTTTGGTCCTGCATTTGGAGTTGGAAGCATTAAGCACAGTTTCCCAGCACTGAACATGTTCGTCCTTCCTCCCCATGTTTGGTTCCAGTGTAATATGATGATGCCAAAATGGCACATGTCGTGTGTAAGGTAAAAACAAGATGGCTGATATAGTGCTGGTAATTAGCATTCTCATTGGTGAATTCTCTTGCATCTGTAGTTAAGTTTTGGCTAGTAGACTCATTGGGGAATTGTTTTCCATGTGTAATTAAGTTTTAATCTATTCCTGTATGGAACTAGGGGCACAGTGGGGCAGTTTTATGGTTGGGTTTAGTTCCCTTTTAAGGCCTTAAGCATGACGCATAGGGAACTAAAAATTATATATAAGATAATGGCAAGCTGACTGACATAGAGCTGGTAGGTAACATTCTTTCTGGCACCTGTAAGTAAATCTGGCCTGGAAACTTTGTAGACTGGCTCATTATCTAGTAGCTATGGATTATTCCATTGTTTGTTCAGCCTATCTGTTCTACTAATGTATTTTATAGCATAACACATATAAGGGCTGATTCACAAAGATTGCAACGATTTGCATCCAGGTATTTTTGGATGCTTTGTCGTCTGCAGATGAGGAGATCTTTCTGCGCCAACAAAGTGCCCCATGTGTCTTTATTCTCATTAGCCCCAAGTCAAACTGCTATATGTTAGTGTATATTTTTAAAGTTTTAAATAAAGACTCCAACAGCACAAAGATGGAACAGTATAAAGAAGAACAGTGCTGATAGCAGCGATGCCGTGCAACATTATCCCAACTAATAACATGACCGTCTAAGGGTTTAACCTTCTGCGCGGTCTCGTATCCATCACAATGACCAGGCAGCAACTTCATAACCTCACCAGAAACCACTGATGTTAAGCTACATAACCAGATCTGATGAGTCAGAGTACTGCATACAGACTGTTCTAGAAACACCACGTGATCACTCAGAAGGAAAGAAGCACCACGTGATCACTCAGAAGGAAAGTCCTATTATCTTGGCAGATTGGCAGCTTTCAAATGAGGGTCACTGACCCCAGCAGCCAAGAAAAAACCCATTGATTTTTATTTGATATCCTTCTAGTCATTCCCCTCCTATTTATATTCCAGTCTCTCATTCAAAAAATTACCATGTTGCTGGATTAAATAAGACCATAGCAACAAGATGCCTACGATATAGAAAAATACAATGTTGTTGCTTTAGAAAGGTTATAAAGTCTTTACAGGCAAATTAAGAATAGTTCAAAAATATCAACTACAGTTTGGTAATGCAAAGTAAAAGCCACAAGGGAGCACTGAAATTACCAGATGATTCAAGCAGTAGGTAATTCAAGGATTAGTACCAGAGCAGGCCAAGTAGTATTTGCACCTAATGAAATAGTACTTGGCCTGGTGCCCATCCAGCCTACCCACTCACACACATCCACTTGCTGAGCACCGTCATACGCTTTTCCCAATCCTACCCCCACCTTATCGACTGGCACTCACTCCCTCCCTACTAGTAATTAACTTAAAAACTCAGAACTGTGACCCCCAAGCAATGCACCCAAGGCACATTCATATTTTGCCTACCCCTAGTTCCAGCCCTGGTTATGACTCTGTCTGTCTCTTACAGTGGCTACTTCAGGCAGGCTTTTGTTACCCAGAATGCATCTGCATCACAAGCTGTCCTGGCCCGCAGTAGGTCATATGGCCTATTATACAACTGGCTGTGGCTTTGGCCAAGTTAGGTTTTTTTACACTGGAGAAAAGGCGCTTAAAGTGATATGATAACTATGTATAAGGGGATCATATAATAACCTCTCTAATGCTTTATTTACCATTAGGTCCCCCTAACTAACATGAGGGCACCCATTCCATTTAAATATTGGGAAAGGATTTTTTTACTGTGAAATTGTGGAATTCCCTCCCCAAATCAGTCCTACTGTTTGATACATTATATAGCTTGAAGAAGGGGTTGGATGACTTTTCAGCAAGCGAGGGAATACAGGGTTATGGGAGATAGCTCTGTGGCAAATTAGAGAGGCTTCAGATGGGGTTTTTTTGCCTTCCTCTGGATCAACTAGAAGTTAGGCAGGTTATATATAGGTGTTAAGGTTGAATTTGATGGGCATGTGTCTTTTTTCAACTTAACTTACTATGTTACATTTGGTGGTACAAAGACTCCTAGTTGTGCTGGGTAAACCTTTCTGTGCACTACTCCTAAAAAAAACACTAGCAAATTCAATACATTTTTGCAGTGTTATCACATACAGATACAGTACATGCAATTTTTTAAATTGTATTTGGTAAAAATGTATTCAATAAGCTGCTGTTCATGTTCTGAATTACAATAATAGAGTAGTCACAGCATGAAGAGTAATTAGAGAAGGGAACTAATACTCTCCTTTCTTGTAATGGTGATAGCTATCATTTACTTGGCCCATACACACGCACAAACATACATGGTTTCATGGCTTTTATTCCACTCTTATAGCTGCATTATGCACAATCAAGGTTATGCCTAATCCTGAGAACGGAATAAAAACACAGTCTCAAAAGAACGTGCTGTGTGTCCTGTATTACAGTGAAACTGATATTCCACTATTCTCAAAAAACGAAATTCCAGAATTTAAAAAAGCCTTTTGAAGGAAGAAAAAAAAGCTTGTGAGAAAAAAACCAATACTTTATAACTAAAGGGCATGTAAACTCTTAATTTAAATTGATAAATAACTTAAAATGCTCTTTTAGGCATGTTTGCAATTTACATTCATTATTTATTTCGATATCAGCAACTTTTAAACTGCGTCTTTTCTGGGGAAATTCAATGGAAGCCGTCTTTAGCCAGTCAGGTAAAATGACCAGCAGGTGGTGCTGTTAGTTCAAATTTATGCTATAACTGTTAATATCTTGAAAACTAGTAAAGTGTAAATTGCAAATGAGTTTTGAATTGACAGTTTACGTTTTCCTTTAAAAAAAAAGCAGAAAGTGTATGCATTGTAGATAGACTGGATTATTGTAAGTACAGACCATTCCTACTCTGTTTATCTTAAAAGGTAGCTGCCATGTTACATGCCTTTGGTGAGGCATTTTTCAAAGCAAATCTTACAATAATGTCTTTTTAAAAGGTAACCGCTGTTATCCACCCACACTTTACTGAATTACTAAATGTTGAGTAAATGGGGGTTGTATTGTTAGAGCAATAGTGTTCAATAAAGCTTTTTTTCTAGCTTTTCAAAGCCATTAAATGTTAGGATTACAGTTCAGGATCTCAGTTGCTGGTAACAGTGAGCAACTTGCACTTTATACAGGTATGGGATCCCTTATCCGGAAACCTGTTATCCAGAAAGCTCCAAATTGCAGAAGGCCCATCATAATTCATAATTTTAAAACTAATTTCCATTTTCTCTGTAGTAATAAACCAGTACCTTGTAACTGATCCCAACTAAGACATAAATAATCCTTATTGGATGCAAAACAAGCCTATTGGGCTTGTTTCATTGATTTTTTAGCAGACTTAAGGTATGGAGATCCAAATTACGGAAAGACCCTTAGTCCTGAGCATTCTGGATATCGGGTCCTATACCTGTACAATAAGGAATTCCCCATGTTATGTCTGCAGGGAAGGCACCAGTTACACAGAGCTGCAGCGTAATAGGAATAGGGAGAAAGTATAACCACACTTCAGGTTAAAACAGCAACAGGTAATAGCTTAATTGTTTGGTAAAGCAGATGCCTGGCATGGGTCATAACCAGTGAAAGAGATTAAATACAAGGTCAGGGGAAGCTGAGTCATACACAGGAGTTCACAGAAGCCACAAGGGGATATTCAGATTCTTAGTCAAAGAGGCAGGTCAGGGTCATACACAGAAAACTTGATCATACACACCAACTGCTACACAGAATTCTCACTAGAGCAACAAGAAAACCTGCTTGCTCAGGCAACCAGACTGAGGGGGGCAGGGTCAATAAAAGGCTTCTGCCTTTCTGTGATTGGCAGGTTGGATTACAAGAGTTAACTTCTATCAGTGCTGGAAGAAACCCTAACATTCAATTCCAAAGTGAATCCTATTACTGACCTATGTAAATCTGGCCCTAAGCTTTTTGTTCCTGCATTTGAAGTGACATTGTTACAAAAATACATCATTAATTTGGGATGAAATCCTTTTAAATACTACCAATGTTTATGCACAATATATGCACTTACATATATAGACCTATTGGTACACTCACATAAATAAATAAATAAATATATATACATATCTATACTAAACTAACTGAAGACCTTGAGATCACTATAGTCTTGTATATTATACAGATATGGCATCCATTATCCATAAACCCATTATCCAGAAATCCGAATTATGGAAAACTTGTCTCCCATAGACTCCATTTTAATCAAATAATTTAGATTTGTAAAATGGATTTCCTTTTTCTCTGTAATAATAAAACAGTACCTTTTTACTTGATCCCAACTAAGATATAATTGATCCTTATTGGAGACAAAACAATCCTATTGGGGTTAATAAATGTTTTTTAGATTTTTTAGTAGACTTAAGGTATGGAGATCCAGATTACAGAAATACCCCTTATCCGGAATACCCTTGGTCTCGAGCATTTTGGATAACAGGTCCTATACCTGTACTTTTTCAAGGAGTCATCCAAGCCACTGTTACAGGCATAAATAGACTCTTTAATTACTACATCACTCGACAGCATATTGCACAAACTCACTATCCTCACTGTGAAGAGCCACCATCTGTGCTTCAAATGAAGGTTCTGTTCTTCTAGTCTAAAGGGATAGCTCCTAATCTTCTTGTACTTGTAAAGAGTAATTATGTCCCCTTGCAAGCACCTTTTACCCAGAGGAAACAACCACAACCTCAACAGTCTAACCTCATTGATTAAATATTCCATCCCCTTTACCAGTTAAGTTGCAGTCTCTGCACTCTCTCCAGCTTATTAATATCCTTCTTAAGAACTGGAGCCCAAAACTGCACTGCATACTTAAGCGAAGCCTTTTTCCCCTTGGGTCAATGCCTTTTTATGCAAGACAGCAATTTATTTAATTTAGTAGCCATTAAGCGACTCTGCCTACAGTTACACAGCTTTGTATCCACAAAGATCCCCAGATCCTTCTCAATTCAGGATGCCATTACCACACTACCATTTAGTTTATAACTCAAATTTATGTTAATTCTACCAAATAACCTTGCATTTATCAACACTGAACCTCATTTGCCAGTTTGCTGCCCAATTTTCCAATTTTTCAAATCGCTCTGCAAACTGGAAGCACCCTGCATGGAACTTATAGGGGCTGATTTACTAACCCACGAATCCGACCCGAATTGGAAAAGTTCCGACTTGAAAACGAACATTTTGCGACTTTTTCGTATGTTTTGCGATTTTTTCGGATTCTGTACGAATTTTTCGTTACCAATACGATTTTTGCGCATTTTTCGTAGCGTTAAAACTTACGCGAAAAATGCGCAACTTTTCGCGTAAGTTTTAACGCTACGCAAAATGCGCAACTTTTTACGCAACTTTCGTAATGGATAGGAAAACTCGCGTTTTTACGCAAAAATCGTATTGGATCCGAAAAATTCGTAAAGAATCCGAAAAAATCGCAAAACGTACGAAAAAATCGCAAAGTACCGATCATTACGAAAAAAACGCAATCGGACTCCATTCGACCCGTTCGTGGGTAAGTAAATCAGCCCCATAGTCTTGCACAATTTAGTATCATCAGCTTAAACAGACAGTTGAAAGCATCAAACACGAGTTCCCCAACCCTGAACAAGTACAAGTACTCTATGTTCTTCCTCCTCATTGTACAAGATACTCCCTGCAAATATCATGTGGTTATTATGAAAGAGCTACTTTTAAGGCAACAATTTGCTTGTAAACTATAAAAGGAAAATCAATTATTTTAAAAACAAGACGTTTCACACCCAAATTTTATTACACCTACATTTGATCCAACTCTTGAATTAATTACAATACTAGCAATGACACCCGAGCATGGCACAATCTATATTACAGTCAACAGGATATGCTATGCATGATTACCATAGTACATCTATGGTCTGGTTTACCATGGTTCATGCATACATAAGCCAATAAGGTGAGCTTACTTCCATCCCAAAATAAAAAGCCCTAAAATAAGTATTGGTTTCCAAAATATATATTTATATATATATATTCCAGTGATAATGACAATGATAGTCCCCTACTGTTCATCAGCTTCGGCGCTAGCCAACAGATTATAGTTTGGTTTCTTTGCCTTTGCAGCAACCTTTGGCACTAACATAGGATTCAACCTCTCTGAGTCAAAAGTGCTCACATATCTCTGAAGAAAGTGCCTCGCAAAGCACCATGGTCAGCCAGAAAATGGATAAAACTCGAACTTTATTTACATTCTTAAAAACCCAGAATGCCTGACGCATTTTGTGCGTACCCGCACTTAATCATAGGCATATGATCAATGATCAATGTCATATTGCTCACAAGAAATCCCCCATTACACCACCCAGCATATAGGAAGACAGGGTTTCAGAAGGAGCGGGGGTATTTAATTTGACTTTGAAACTATTGGAATGTATGGGGCTTAGGTGCTCTGTTGTAGACCACCCAAACAATGGGGGGAAAATTAAGTGGACGAGCACTCCAAAATTTCAAGCAGAGGAAACATAGCTCATAAATGTACATATGTTATTGTTATATTTGTACAGTCCTGCACTAGTATGTCTCTTTGGAGGTCCCTCTGTTCCTCATCCAGTGTTAAGGTGCCCATACACTATAAGATCCGCTCGCTTGGCGATGTCGCCAAGCGAGCGGATCTTCACCCGAGTTTATTTTTTTTAACTGTTAGCAACTGCCTTGTGTTCTCAGAAGCAGAAAACACTGTACTTTTTATGGATCGGGACTTTTCTGATTCATTTAATGGTGCAATGAAAATTCCTCTAATGACATGGTGCAGGCTAGACTGTATTGTTGTCAACAGCTGCAAATTTAGTCCTTATGTTTCACAAAAGTCCCCCAAAACACAAAAAATCCTGTAATTTTTATTCTTGCAGCAAAGTCTTTTTTCTTCCTCTGTGAAGATCAAAATCATTAACACCCCAGAGCATATGTTATTGCTTAAAATGTAATTTCTGAAAATTATAGACCTATATTTAAGTGAAAAGCCACCTGTTTTAATCCCGTTAACTACTGTACCCAGTGTGAGGCTATGGTATGGGTTATTTCCTTAGCTGCGTGTTAGCAAGGCAAATATAAAAGATCCAACAAAGACTGTGCACACAGTCAGGCACCTTTGTATATATTATGCAATGCTTTTTTACTTTAAATACATAAAGTTTTACATATAATTTGATACTAAAATATATATGTGGAATAATGGAAGAATGTGTAAAATTATAAAATATAAGAATAGTATAAGTCATAGAGGTGTTCAATGATCACATCTAAGTACAAGGCCAGGGTCTGATTGCTTGTATACAGCTTATGGATCTCTGAGGTAATTTCTGATTTCCTCATATTTTATAATACACAAGCTTCAGTGAGTTGCGTTACGCAAATTACATCATATGAGCAAGGCACAATCTATATTACAGGCAAATAATTCTAATTTTTAAAAATGGTTTCCATTTTCTTTGTAATAATAAAACATTACCTTGTACTTAATGCCAATAAGATTTAATAAATCCTTATTACTTACTATCCTGTTTGGTTTAATTAATGTTTAAATGATTTTTGAGAAGACTTAAGGTATGGAGATACAAATTATGGAAATAACCCTTATCCAGAAAACCTCAGGTCCAGAGCACTCTGGATAATAGATCCAACGCCTGTATCCCAAATACAGGATTCTCTAAAATACTTTTTGACCTGTTATTAACCAAAAAAACCTCATCTGCAAAGGCTGCCGCCTCCTTTAGTCCAGACAATGACACAACATTAAAAGGATGTGAAGGTCCCTCCATTAACTGATCACTGACATCATGTACATCATCGACTGACCAGAATACCACTATGTGGCAGCACTGCAAAATATGTTGGCGCTTAATAAATAAATGTTAATAATAATGTGGCATTTGTATACTTCCAGCTCTCTACACCTCTGTCTTCTGTGGACCCCTGCAAGGTACCAATGTTTAGTATATTTTTAGGTTTTACAAAAATAATTTTGTTGCCACGTTAATATTGGTTTTACAAAATGAATTCTGTAAAATGAGCCTCAAACCGCACCCCATAGATTTTGTACCACTGAGGTCTGGTTGCTGATGTCTTATTATAGCCTTTCATTGGCCACCATAACTTATATTTCCCACAATTATGCCAACATTGATATATCAGATAATAATAATAATAATTTATTAAAGCATGGTACCCCATTAAAACAGCTTAAAGATTAACAGGCAGTAGAAATGCTTTGTGTCTCGCTTACGGAACATCCACATTTGAGCTTTCGTTATTATGTAAAACTGTTTGTTGGCTAGCTCTAACTTGCTATGGCAAAGGTCAACAGTAGTGTAAATAATTAATTGTGATGTTAGCAAACGCATGCAGACTGACACATTACAGTAAACAGAGACTTCACCTTGGTATCTTAGCCTGCAGAATGTGCCAGAAATGTTTTTTCCATTCAAAAAAATAAAATTTACTATGACTACGACTTATAATATGACTTATTTATAGTGAAAGAAATCAAGATGTTTAAAAATCAATGTGCTGTATATGTAATAAGAACTTGCTGTGTCTATTTGTGTTGTTTTTTATAACCTGCCAAACAAGGAATCACCGAAAATGTCTTTAAAAGACTTTTGAGCAAAGGACCTAGTTATGTTGCCGCTTAAATAAAAGTTCTGTGTTGGTATAAATTTTGTCAGGTGTGTCAAATGGAATTAGAGTACTGGTATCCAAGCCGCAGGGCAGGCTTATTGAGGCTGGTAGGTCAGAGGCTAAAGTCCAAGTAGGGTGAGATTTAGGGAAGAGATATATTTGCTCTTGTTGAAACTCCTGGAAGCTCTAGCTCATATGTTCCATATAATCTGAATGGCTGATACAGTTGTCTGGAACTATATTATGAGCCAGGGAAGGCCCACACCAAAGGTTCAGACCCAAAGTCCAACAACCATTGATTTAGAATTTTGGAAAAAATATACATGAGCCGTATCATCATGATTGATTAAATACCTTTTCATACTCAGACCCACTCCTACATAGTCACCTAACTTTCCCCTCAGTGGGCTGTCCAACCACACCTATGGTTTTTTTTAAATTCCATCCTGAATTAGTTAATTATCATGCTATAGTATTTCCCTACATGCCACATTCCCAGGAATAACAGATAGGTCATTGCTATTAAGATGGACAGAAATATATTAATGGATAGCCTCACCCCTGTCAACTGGCAAATCCCCTATACATGATATACATATAAAAAAACCTTAATTACAAAGGACCATTGGACACCAACCAAGTTGGTGGTCAAATAGTGAATGGTGCTTATAGGTTACATGCAATAACAGATGCAAAGCTTGCTACAGGTCTACTAAACCAAAACAACTTATAAAGTAGATGTGCATACTGGTATATGTTTAGAAGCAAACATCTCATTTGTGGTTAAGGGTTGCTAGAATTACAACAGCCTTGGCCCCATTTATTACCTTGCTCCATATCAGTCTCTCAGAAAGCTAAAGGTTTGAATGGGCAGTTTAAGCAGACTGGCTGCCTAAACGCAAAGGTTTAAAATGTTTCTCCAAATAAAACTCTGCCTAGCACCTCTGTATCTTCAACGGCAATACACGGCAAAACACAACCAGAATAATTATAAAGTTACAAAGCACAACAAGGCTGTTCTTACAGGACATAAATTTCCAACATAGAACATTTTATATAAATATTTAATGAATGTGACAGGGTATTTTTTTACATAGAAACAACATATCTATCAAAGCACACACAAACACACACACACACACACACATATGGAATGGTCAGTATATTCCCTAATGGTTATACTATTAAGTAGGAAGAGTTACTTTTTGCTCAGCATTAATTTCCCCCATGGAACAGGGATAGGTAACACCAGATAGGTGTCTAAGTAGAACAGGTTTACACACTGTCTCTCAAACACAGGATTTACAGTTCTCAACACTTTGGGCTGCAGTAGTTTTTATGCCACCAATAGTACAAAAGAGATTATCTTTATCCTTGGATTCATTGTTTCACTAGAGGTCCACATCTTGGGTAAAAGCTTTTCTGTTTTCCTCAGCTCAACTGCTCTACTAACTTCTCTAAATCCTACTGTCAAAACAGGACTGTTTTCCTACCATTTATAACCTAGGGAAACCTGACCCAACATCTTTGGGTCATTAAGGAATTCCCACCACCTCACAGAGCATTCTTGTAACAGAATAATGAACACATCTTTCCATCCATACCTCTGTTGGACACAGGCCACATCTATATCAACTATCACTCCAAAAGTAAGCTACTTATAGGAGCTAGCCCTTTTACTAGCTAGACCTCATTCATAGGTCCAACTTCTGCTTCCGCATTCACTTTCCTCAATTGAACAATGTCTGAAAAGGTCTAACATGGCCCCTTCTCATTTATAACCTATGGAAACGCACCAGACCCTACTATTTGTAACCAAGGGAAACCCACTTAAGATCTTTGGGTCAACAAGGGTATTGCCACTTCCCACAGGGAATGCTTGTGGCAAGATATTGAAAATCTTTTTACACCCATACCTCTAGCAGACAGAGCCCACAACCAGGGCTATACCTACTTCCCTATATAAACCAGAAATAACTTTTCCTGATATAAATCATTTACATGGAGAATTGTATGTTCATTGTATGTTCATAAAACTCTTGGCCAGCAACAAGTTTGGCCAAAACTCTTGGTCAGCCCTTATCCCTATCCCCTTTTTTCCTAAAAAGCTTAGCGCAAGACAGAACATTTACTGGTTAGTGTGAGTTTGTATGCTTTCGCAAACCTTACTATTAATTATTTAGGCTGCTTTGTAAACCATGGCCTGAACAGTGTAGTGTTAGACAACTCTTTAGTATAATGAACCCAGCTCGAATTTTGGCATTTGTTAACAAGATACCATGCACTTGTCAGGGTTATTAAAACCCTGTATTCCAAGGGAAGGAAAGCTAAAAATGTTTTCTTTAAAAAAAAAAAAAAACCACAAAAATGTTTTTAAAACAATTTAAAGTTGGATAAGGGCATCCTACTTCTAGTTATGACATATCTGTAAACAGAGTAATTTGTATAATCAGTGTCATTCCCACACCTTGTGTCTCAACCCTTTCTCCTTGTAGATTGTAAGCTCTTTTGGGCAGGGCCCTCTTCACCTCTTGTATCGGTTATTGATTGCTTTATATGTTACTCTGTATGTCCAATGTATGTAACCCACTTATTGTACAGCGCTGCGGAATATGTTGGCGCTTTATAAATAAATGTTAATGTAATGTAATGTAATGTCTTTGTTTAAATCACTAATTATTGCTTTATAGCCTTGGAGACTGGGGAAATAATAAAGGGAAAATTATACTATAATTTTATTTTGTCATTTCATTATTTTATTTAAAGGAGCACAAGACACTGCTTTACTGCACTGCTTAAACAGACTTTAAAACATTATCAAGGTTAAGGCATAGTGGAAGCTGTAGTCCAGAGTTGTATTCTAAAAACATCAACACAATATAACCCTTTCACAGCTCTTGAATTAAAATGCAAAATAATCCTCCAATGAGCATCCTAGCTGATCTGCTTATATTTGGCTCCATGTTCTTTTGGAGTTTGCCTTTGGAGTTGGAAGCATTAAGCACAGTTTCCCAGCACTTAACAAGTTTGTCCTTCCTCCCCATGTTTGGTTCCAGTGTCATATAATGACTTCAAAATGGCACAATAATCTCTGTATGTAAGATAAGAGCAAGATGGCTGATGGAATCAACATTCTCATTGGTAAATTCTCTTGCATCTGTAATTAAGTGTTTGTTAAGTAGAATTATCTTTAGTGAATTGTTTTCCACGTGTAATTACATTTTTCAGCAATTTCTATAGACAACTAGGGGGCACAGTGGAACTGTTTTAAAGTTGTGTATAATGTCTCTTCAAAAGTGGTAATGATTACAAGATCGCAACATGTAGAAATCCAAAAAAATAGGAAAAAAAGCTTCAGCAGGTTTGCTGCAAAACATTTATTGTGGGTAGTGGTAACACGACATGTTTCAGGTCAGAACCCTTTATCGCAACATGTCACTTTTAAAGAATATGAGCAACAATACACTTGTTTCTTCAAAGAAAGGGAACTTGATCACAATAATTTCTCCCCTTTACTATACAATGAAAAGAAAATGTGCTTAATGTTGTTTTATTAGAGTTAAATGGTGTGTCAGCTGCAGTCTTTGTATTTAAAAAAAACGCAAGCTCCTTGCACTTCTGTATAGTTACGTTAAGAGTTAGTGCATAGGTATGTGCCTAGCTTCTGCCACAAGGGTTGTGTCAATAGGTGCAGCACGCTTGCAAAAAAGGTGACACACTAATAGTATTGTAGCACACTGGGATGTAATTGACACCATAAATTTCGTAACTGACACCATCAATTGCATCATTCATAGCTGAATAGCTATACCTTCCATGAATGGAGTGTATCAGAAACGTGCACAGCAGGACTATGGCCATTTTTTTTTGCACCCTGCCTTGCACTTTTTAAATGACCTCTTACAGTTTTGAAAACAATAAAAGAACACACATAAAAATCAAAATATATTCAGTCTGTCCGCAAAGGACTTCATCTAACCTTCATCTCTAAATGTAACCTGTGAAATTACTTGTGTGATAAACTCTGATGTAGAGCCCTGGGTTTTAGAACAAACAAGATTATCAGATTCCAGTGATAGACTCAGTATAATGAATTCTGTACCCCTAAGCTGTGTTAATACGGCATTTGGTGACAAAACTTGAAACTGCAATCCAATCTAGATGGAGACATTTTATGCGTTGCCAAACGTGAACTGATACATTAATTGCCGAGTTTCCTGTTTCCAATAAATGCACATTTCTTAGGGAGTGAAATGTCCTGCCCCGCAAATCAAATAAAGCAAAGGCGCCTTGTCAAACAGATGCTTTGGTATAGTTAATAATGAAGGATCATCTATCTCAGTCTTAAATTTTTTTACAATGCTTATATAGAGGCTTGATGGTATAAACCCCAATATCATGTTACCGATATAAAACAGTAGATAGTAGGTGAGCACAATGAAGTACAACAATGGTATCAAATCTATTAGAATACAGTTATGAGCAAACATTAAACGTGAAAAACTGGCTCAGGATTAAGTGTATTTTATCTGTACATTAAAAATATACCTGCTCTATACTAGTGATAAAAATTTTTTGTTGCCAGGCATGGATTCGCAGCTAAATTTCACCATTGGTGAATTGTTTCGCAAAACTTCTGTGAACATTTGCCGCAGAAAAATTCGCTCATCACTACTCTGTACAGTTATTCAGTTATCCAAAAGCCAGTTATGCAGGGTGGTATGGGTTACTGTAAGGAGGACAAGTATTGTCTGCACAATTAAATTTGAACATAAGAAGGATCTTATATTTTGGTATGCTTCTGGCAAGCTGAACATTCCCAACCATTTGCAATAACCTAGTCCAGACTTGGCCACTAGAGGTTTCCCACAGGAAACTTTATGCCTAGTTGAAACAGCGCCATCTATTTCTATGTTTCCATATTCATGTGATGAAGGGGCATGCTCCCAAAATGTGTACAGTTTGTCTGACACAATAAACATAAAGGGGTTTGCCCTGTGACTCCATGTGCCGGTTTCTGCTTTCTTCTATGGAGCTGGTGGGTGCTGATTCCCTCCCTGGGACTGATCATTGGAGCAAGGGCCCAGAGAGAGATTGACAGTTAAAGTTACAGATAAAGTAGCAAAGGGAATAATACATAATCTTGTACGTGTTAATACAAACATGCAATGGTACAATGGAAAAGAGGGGACTTGACAGAAAGATCACCTTTCTGGAATATCTGCTAGTGTATCCCCTCCAGTGGAAACCTCTTAGGTAGATATTGGCCTGATGCTGGCCTGATACCCTGTTCAGTTTAAGTATTACCGGGGAAACTGTCTCCTATCTATCAATCCTTGTTAAAGGGCTATACTATTACAGGCGCTATCCTGTCATTAATTACCTTATTCACAGGGTCCATGTCCCCCGACCTTCCCATAAGGAACTCTTCTTTACTACTTTCTTTCCTTTACTGGGGCCTTATGCTCCAGGGTCAAAAGCAGCATCCACCCTGATTGTGGAGTTCAGCAGGTGGAGTCCAAAGAGAAAGAGCCATTTGCAGGACAGGAAATGGTCATAGCATCCCACCCAATAGGTTACAGCATCCAGGAATTCCTTAGCCAGTATGAGAATTTTTTACCAGTTGGTTTAAGTACCAATACTTATAATGTTTGTATTAGAGTATTTATGCTCTATCTTTATAGGGGTGTCTGGGGCCCCCCGGGGCTGCTGCCTTGGGGTCCCCCACCCCAGACGGGAGCTACTACACTTAATGTCAAACCCCCTTCCCGTGTACCACACTCCCTCCTTGCGGCTGTGATGGGAGGCAGAGCACCAGCACCCACAGTTGGGGGCAGGGGGAAGCAGCCCAACTAGGGTTGGGACCCAACGGGTTATTTTCCTGGTTCCCTGCAGGCCCAGTCCAACCCTGCTTACAATCCCTCCCAGTTTTCTAGGATGACTTTCTTATTGCTTTCTTATTAGTATGTTTTGCATATCCTTTACCATATAACAGTTTATTATATGTAACTAGAAACATTACAAGAAGAAGAAAAAAAAAAAGAAACACTAAAAACATGAGTGAACCTATCACATATCCAAGAATGGCTTTCCAGTTTTATATTTGTATGCCTCTCTCATCTCTAAATTCCAGTAAAACATTATTTATTAGCTGCACTCATATTATTTGCACTAGTAAAAAGCCTTTATGTTATTTCCAGACACAACATGAATTTCAGCAATGATGATAAGACAGCGAGCACAAGCCATAGAAACAGTTCATAGGTCTAAATTTTGAAGATTGCACGTGGAACTTTCACAGGAGTCAGCCAAGGTCTCATAGTTCATAACCTTATGGGATCCCCGAAATAAATGTATAAAAATTAGATGCCATTATTTACAGACGTGATAAAAATGGTGAAAACTGGGAACATGAAATATAATAACGTTTCATGTACTGCTTAGCACAAATATTGCAATTCAAAAAATGAATTATTTGTATAACTTAGTCCCCTGCCATCTATATTTCCATTCACCACACGTGAATTATATCTTAGTAGAAATATGATCATTCCACTTATGACAAGAACACAGCGATGCTACCACATGATTTTGTATTCTTACTTGCTAGAACTGCGAATTCACGTGGGAGTTGGGTAATGCCATCAATTGATTCTCAAAGTGGAAAATTTTTCTCTTGCAGTTTGTCAGGTGTGTCATTTAGAGAACATAACACCTTCACTTATACCATATGAGAATGCACTGTATGCCTTACAGAAGGGTTTCCAAAATGTGGCACTGACCCCCCCAGTAAATTAGACTGAGTGCTGGGATGAAGCCACAATAGTTGACTTAAATATTCTTAAAATTTGAATTAAAAATGTTTGTATAGATAGGTAAACTTGTTATGGGCTAAAGCAGTGATCCCCAACAACATGTTTCTCACCAACCCTTTGGATGTTGTTCCCAGGGACCTTAATGGAGGTGCTTATTTTTGAATTCTGGGCTTGGTGTCAAGGTTTAGTTGTATAAAAACCAGGTGTACTGTCAAACAGAGCCTTCTATAGGCTGCTAGTCAACATAGGGGCTAACAAATAGCCAATCACAGCCCTTATTTGGCATGCTTGTGTTGCTCTCCAACTCTTTTTACATTTAATTGTGACTAACGGGTCAAAAAGTTTGGGGATCCCTGGGCTAAAGGAAGCCCTGAGAAATTTTGAACCAAAAGGTCACGGTTTATCACATGAAAACTTATGGACAAGATTCAATTGGAGGAGAAAATCTTTTTCCTAATTCAATTCCAGTTTTTTCCCACAGACGTTAATAGAGTTTTCACATGATAAACAATGAGATACGTCTTTCTGAATTGAATTGCATCTCAAATTGAATCTTGTCCATGAGTTTTCATATGATAAACCTTTTTCTCACAGAATTGAATCTGGTTCATAATCTGAAACTGTATCTCAGATGCATTTGTTGAATCTGTGGTCTAATTGTTCATCCTCGTGTCTTTCTACTAATGAAAACCTAATACATGTGGAAAAGGCATGTAAAAATTACTTGCATCATAAGGAACGCAGCCTAAAGCAAGTTGTGCCCGCATTATGTACCTGAAGGGTCTGTCAGTTTCAGCTCAGTGCATTATCTATGCTTTAAAGCAGTGATTCCCAACCAGTGGCTCAGGGGCAACATGTTGCTCACCATCTTCTTTCATGTTGCTCTCAGTGGCCTTAAAGCAAGTGCTTATTTTTGAATTTCTGACTTGGATGCTACCAAATAACCAATAATAACCCTTTTTGGGCATCCCCTAGGAAATTTTTCATGCTTGTGTTGCTCTTCAGCTTTTTTTTTATATTTAAATGTTGCTCACAAGTAAAAAAAATTTGAGGACCCCTGCTTTAAAGGGATGACCAGCTTTAGAGTTGTGTTGTGCATCTATAGGGATGTTACTGTGTCAGCTGAACCAAATTGGAAGGGTGGGCTGTACATCGGCATAGCAAGAATGGTTGACAGTCACATGAATTATTGAAGCTTAGAGCATGTTTTTTGTAAATGTGTATTATTTTAGGATGATTGGCCCATCCATAATAAAATCTCCACAGTAATTGGTCAACAGGATAATTACCTAATATTTCAGCACTACAGATACGTTCTGTAAGCATTTATAACCCTACTTATCTCCATTACACCCCCACCTGCAAACCATAGAACAACCAGTAAATATATCTAAATCTACCAAAGTTAACAAGTGAGACATATTAATCTTATTAGCAGAACAGTCTAGACATTTTAATGGGCTATTTTCCTTTCTTAGGTGGCAGGGAATCCTATATTTATTAGCAAATATTTATATATTAATACTCTACCCACAGTATCAACAATATATCATAATAAACAATGGGCCAGATTCAATTTAGTAATTAAAACAATGAGACATGTTCTGAATTGAATTGCATTTAAAAATGATAAAGCTTTGATAAAGCATGATAAAGATTTTTTCTCACTTAATTAAACCTGGCCCAATATATCTAAAATTCAAACATTAACAAACATAATAATTTTATATGAACCTTTCATATTTTAAAATCTGTAAACCAGAATGGTTGATTTATAATGACTCTGTAGCAAACTATTATGAATTATTAGTGGATTACATGTTATAGACCTGTTTAGGATTTAGAATGCGTAATTATTTCAGTAGTTCTAATTGATAAAATAATTGCTAGTATTGTGGCCCACCAGGCTACCACAAGAAATTCTTGTTGGTCCAGACATCAATAGGTCCGTCCATCCGGTGTCTGTTGTGTGAGGTTGGCGGGAGTATGTGCATTGGGCAGGGTTTGTGGTGGAAAGGGGCAGATGTTAACGTGGCAGAGGCAGGGCAGGATAGGAGATGTTATTGTTATTGAGGCAGCAGTTTGTGGCGGGGGGGGGGGGGGGCTTGAGATCAGGCCTTCCTCTAGTGAGCTCAAGAGTTCCCAGTCTGAGACAGACATCTTTGGGGCATATGGAGCCCATTCATTTCAATAATGAAAAGCATGTGGATGTGAACCCCAAATTCTTAAAAATAGTCTTTTTTTAAGGAAATGAGATTAGCAGTTTGAATATTGTTAATTTATAACCACTGTTCTGCTAACAAATTTCTCGATACACATGGATCCATATGCTTTCCTCCAGTCAGTTCTTCTATATCAGTCTCACCCGAAGCAGACCAAAATCCCTTTGTCTTTATCAAGCAACTTAATGATTTATTCACACAGACAAGCGGAAGAGATACAAGGATAAACAAAAGAATGCTTAGTACCCTTTATATATATTTTTTTTAATCCTCCCAGGTTTTAAACCCATCATTAGTAATTTATAGGATGACAACTAATCAAGCCAACAGCTAGAATCTTATTACCAGATGATAGTAGACAAGAATATCTTTCCTTATACAACTAGAAATATGGCCATCAATAATGTTTTTCAACTAGGCATTAGACATTATATTTGAGTGTTATAGTTTTTCATGATAGTATTTTAGTATTTTAGTTAAGTTTTTCATTATAGTGTTCCTCTATATGTAAGTATCAATGGCTGGTTTTGATTGTCTTATAAGAATGACTAGTTTGGGTCTGCAAGTCACTGTACACCTGGATCTTAGTTATGCATGGCTGGGTAAGGTCAGTGAGGTTGGCCTGATTAGCAGTGACTGTATGAATGGATGGTCAGACTAACTGGGCTTAACAGAAACTAGTAGCTCTGTATCATTGAACAGGGTTAATTTGGTCCATCTGGCTTTGCTGAGTTGGGGTCAGAGTGGTTCAGCTCTTCTATGAAGGGTAAAACTCTCCTGTTACTGATCATGTTAAAGCTCAGTTGGATTTCATGTACATGTGTCATGTCTTTCATTGATGTGCCATTCAGCTATGGAAGCTAATGTACAAGTGTAATTGGCTTCATTCAATATTAACTCACAATCATTTCATCCAGGGCAGTAAGTGATCTCAAACTTGACCTAGCTTGTGTGAACTCAATACTTTGGTAAAGGAGCTTTGTTCATAAGGATAACAATAGTATCAATGTATTGTGGAAGTATTTTCCTAGTAGCGTGCACAAATATCAATATTTCTACAATATTTTTCCAAGAGAACTCAACTTGTGTCCAAAGGTTTTAACATAACAGAGACTTTTAATAACCTAAGTAACTAAAGGTGTAGTCAAAACAATGTTTGCATGTATTATTATTTTCTAACGCTTGTTTATATAGTTTATATATGTTTATATATAGTTTATATTTATGTTGAGTTCCTCAACATTCTAGAGGAAAGAGGTTTTGTTGAATAAGGACATAAACAACCCACTGATGTACACAAAAGTGTGAGAAAATAATAAAAGCTAATTCTGATTATAAAGCATCCTCTACGGTGTGGGTGTTTGTATAATTCAATGACTAAGGGATAGGAAGGCTGCCTTTAAAAAGATGTGAGGGTAAGATATATAAGTTTACAAAAAGCAGTGTGGATTTGATAGTGTAACATCCTGCTTGAAGTTTAACCAGTGAACTGAAGGTCACCCACTGTTCTATATGAGCAGACAGCTAAGTTCCTGGTTCCCTGCTATGCCACCCTTGCATATTTATGTAGGCATGGCTTGTTTCACCTGTTGTTAATCTGGTCACAGGTGCTCAGTATTAACCATCAACCTGCCTTTATAACCCTCTGTTATAGGTCAAGCTTGCTTGTTCCTTGGGGCTCTGATCCCTGCTCCTGTTCTGTGTGACTTCCTGGTTCTGACCCCGGCTTGTTCCTTGACCTTGAGTTGCCTTGATTCTCCTGCTACTTTCTCGTACTGACCCGGCATGCCTGACCAAGTCTAGTTCTGTCTTTAATGGCTCCTTCCCTGCATTAAACATTTAGCTTCCTGGGCAGGCCCTTGTGGAAGTGCCTGGATTCTCGTGAGGTAAGACCTGGTGGTACCTGAGTAGCTGAGGGCCAGGCCCGAGGCTAAAAGCGGCTGTTATAGGCAGGAGAGCACACTTAGACCGAGTCCAATCACTTCTCCTGGGGTTTGGGTTTGCTATACAAGAAGGACTGAGAAAGTTCTCTTTTTCAGGAGGCCCTTCTGAGTTAATAATGCTTTACTATTATTGTTAACATAAAATGTTTGTTAATTTTAAGTTTTTAAATGATCTCAAATATCATTTAATAGGACAGATTTAGAGGGTGACATGATGCGCCTTCTGTAAAATGTAATACAATTTTTCCCCTTTTAAATTGTGGGGTGGTATTTTATACAGATAGCATAACATAGTAAGATAGGTTGGAAAAATACATACGTCCATCAAGTTCAACCATAATGCCTATATAACCTGCCTAACCAGAGGAAGGCAAAAAACCCCATCTGAAGCCTCTCTAATTTGCCGCAGAGGGGGAAAAATTCCTTCCTGACTCCAAGATGGTAATTGGACCAGTCCCTGGATCAACTTGTACTAAGAGCTATCACCCATAACCCTGTATTTCCTCACTTGCTAAAAAGCCATCCAACCCCTTCTTGAAGTTACCTAAGGAATAATGATATCAGGCTCCCTTTCTGTTGCCTTAATGTTTCACAATGTTCACCAGATGGACATGAAAACACTTGTTTTAACAGAAGTACTTTTTACAATAACAATAATTATTTTTATTTTAGTGCAGTTGAATATATCTATCATCTATCTATCTATCTATATATCTAGATTTTAGGTATGCCATATCTGTGGCTAAATTTACCTTAGTGGGTATCAAGTAAAAAGCTCAGGACTCTAGTGCATAGTGCAAGTCTAGAAACAACTGAATGCCAACTGCATGGGCATTAATGGAGTCCATTCCACAAAATTTCACTCTCTCCACAGCATCACTTAACCTAAATTAGCCCCAGTGAGTTGACAACCATAGATCCTGAACTAAAACAATCAGGCTTACTTGGCAACGAGAACATTTAAACTTTATCCTAAGTTCTTAAAAAATCTTACACTTTCCCTATTAGCAATACACAGGCCGACAGACTTAGTAAGCAACATACTGGCTCATGTATAGTGCCTACCCGACCTATATTTGGCCAAAAATCTGCCAGATATCTATTGGGCAGAAATCCAGTCCAATGATGACTGCAGCTGCATGTTCATGCGGTCCTCATCCAACAGGTCTGTAGGCCCATCCATATGATCAGCCCAATGTGATTTACAGAAATCAGGCCCAAGATTAAAGGCTACATAGCAGCTATAAGCAATGTTGGCTACAATTTGTACACAAAACACAGAAAGAAATTGCCAGCGCTCAGTCTAACCCACGCTGTAGTGTTGACCAGCTGCTAGAAACACTTTTGTTCCAGCGCTCGGTCTAACCCACATTCTGAAGTTGACCAGCTGCTGGAAACGAAAGAAAGCCATTATTTGTACACAAAAAGAAAGAAAGATTGCCAGCGCTTAGTTTGGCTTTAAAAATAATTTTTACAAAAAATGAGGTGTTGGTACCACACTTTGGCCAAAATATGTAAGCTCACGTGCCACGTCAAGGCCCCTCATTGTACATGAGTCCTACACTGCCTATTTACATTAAGTCTGCAATTAAAATCAAGTCCCCCAGCACTAAGCGCTGGCAATATTTCTTTATGTAAATAAATTATGGCTTTTTATCATTTCTAGCAGCTAGTCAACTCCAGAATGTGTGTTAGACCAAACGCTGGCACAAGAGTGTTTCTAGCAGCTGGTCAACGTTACAGCGTGGGTTAGACCGAGCGCTGGTGATTTCTTTCTGTGTTTTGTGTACAAATTGTAGCCAACATTGCTTCTAGCTGCTATGTAGCCTTTAAACCACTTTCAGGTGTATGTTAATGAGCTGGAGCTTAAAAGCTCCCTGCTTTCTCACTAGAGCCTTTGAGCTAAAGGTATGTGCAACAGGGTCTTACTACTCAGTCACATTGTTTGCTGGGGGACTTGATTTTAATTGCATCACAGACTTAATGTAAACAGGCAGTGTAGGACTCACGTGACAATTTAGCCTTGACGTGGCATATTTTGGCCAAAGTGTGGTACTAACACTTCATTTTTTGTAAAAAGTTCCTATTTGTTCCTGATATACTTTTTTTTAATAATTTTCATTTGGAAGAATATTTTTTTTGCTACTGTGCTCTATGACTGAGACTCTAGACTTCTTTTATAACAGAGCAATCAGCCCCCAGCAGTCAGATATCCTCTCCACACATTGTTATTTTTAAGATCACTGTGAGATTTTGAGCCCTTAACAGGATTAGATGAGAGACTGGGATATAAAGCCTAGCCAGGCGAAGGAAACAATTCCACAGCAACCCGAAAACTTTCATTGTATAAAACAGGAAATATTTTATTACAGATGAAACAGCCCTAACAACAAGTGGATAAAGATTAAAAGAAAGTTTGATTTTTTTTTCATGTCAAGCTGTCAGTCATTTGCACGTAGTAAAGTTTTATAATGATTGGCTTCAATCAAATTCTCATTCGCCAAATTGAGATACAATTTTTATTCATTTGGTTTTAGAAATTAGAACCGTAACATTTCTCTTTGTTGAAGAGATTCTGAGATTTTATTGGCTGCAAAATAAACCCATTGGTTTATTTTGCAGCCAATAAAATCTAAGACATTTAAGACATCTGCTAAAATGTGTCACTTATCTTTCCCAGTATGGCGTCTGCATGATAATGATTTATTGTGTATCATAAAGTTATTTTATGTGCCTCTGTCACGAGTACACCATATAAAAGTGAGGCATATTTGTTTGCATTGTAAATAAAACAAAATTCTAATTTCAGACTGTTGTAGTAAATGCAATTAAAACATAATTCTAAATAGTAAATATAAGCACCAAGATGACCATTTGAACTAAATAGCTGCATACTGGTCCTTTTTGTCAAAGGTTGTAAAACAAAAAGAAACTGATTTTGAGATCTTTCATCTCAATTAACAAATTAAATAGTCCTTTCAGTTGTAAAAGGTGAATTTTCCATGTTCAGTCTTATTGTAATGATCTGTCCATATGCACTAACGCAAGCAATTAGTTATTGAAGACAAGAAGTAAGGTAAGTGCAGAAAACTTGGTGCCAATCCACCATGTTTTTTTTACACTTTGAGCTCTTTTGTACTTCAAAACAGTTCAGGCCAGGTTGGGAAACAGTGGGTCATGTTTAGGTTGAAAAATTTTGACTCATGAGTAACGCTAGGCCAAGGTCAATTCATAAGCTTGTCTTGTTTGACAGTGGTGTTGATGTATCTAGCATAACTAATAATTGACCCTGTGTTTTACTGTCATCTAAGTTCCTCAAAGGAGAACAAAAGCCATCATCGTGTATCTTAATAATGCAAAGGCATTCTGCAGCCCAAATACCCCAACCTCGAATGCTGTGTCTGGAAAATCAAACACATACATGCGAGAACCTCAGAATGTAGTCAGCTCTGGAATCATAGTAGCTTACCATTCTGGAATCTTGCATTTCCGTATTTGTCATTGGTGGCAATGGGAAAAGATTATGCTCATTGATGGCATTGACTAGGAGAACTGATGGTAACTAACAAATGCCCTTCAAATCACTGGTCAACCGATCTTAATCGAGCAGCTTTAGAGCCTTTTCTTTAGAAAATCTTCATATCTTGAATTTCCAGCTCTTACTAACAGATATATTACAGGTATAAAGGACTTAAGCTGGAAGGGGAGCTATAAAAGGAGTTTAATTACCCTTTTAATATTAAACAAACACTTTATGTAAATACCAGTACTATATATAATAAGCTTGCTTCCTTTTTTTGCATTCTTTCTGCAGACATACACTTTTTATAACTGATATATTCTTAAACTTAAATGCACAATCATTTGCTATTCCCAATAGTGAAAGTAAGGATGAGGTTGGAATTGGGGATGGCTTCTTTTTTAGAGAGTCATTTACTCAGCTGGTCCCTTGGCCAATAGTGGAAATACCTTTTGGTGGCTTCCTGGCCACCTGTGGATTTAATAAGTGTTTTGCGAGACACTTGTTTTCCAGTTATGCCTTCCTTTAAGATTAGTATGAGTCATTAAAGTTACTCTCAGGAGAAAAGGGATAAGCTATGAAACAGATGGAATAAAGAAAAGCTTGCTGTACCTGTATAAACAGAGTCAGATCTACAATAAGCAGATTTGGTTCCATAGTGAGCACCCACAACTTGGTGTTGTTAAAATAATAACCAGCAAATTTCTAGTGCTGCAGTGTATATAAAGCAAATCTCTGAGTTCTGTACAGCTCCCCCAACTTCACAATCAAGAGCCACTTTTCTAAATAATCATATTAAAGCCAAGACACTCACACTAAGACAAATATCCCACATATCAGTGGTCGTTTACTATGACTCCAAACACAAGTTCTAAAATGATAAAGGGACCAAAATCAAGTGTCTTAATGCCAATTTTAAAAAGCACTTGTATCCAGGGTCTGGCTGAACTCTGCACCTAGTGCCAAATTGAATATCAGAGGTAAAGTGCAGAGTGCAGCACTTGGTGGATGAAAAGCATCCCTGTTCTGACCTTATTCTTAGGGCAGACAGTAAGTACAGGGTTCCACTGTGGCCTGTACCCTCCCTAACTGATGATGCACAAGAGTAGTGGGTGATGCCTTCATGCAACCCCTTTCATGAAGACAAAGCTGACAAACACAGGCAGCCCCGTATTCATGGTCCACATGCAGGGCTCCAATTTGGAGGGCAGAGATCTTCAGTTATTAAGAAAAATACACTGTAGGGTGCACACGTGCAAAAATAAGGCTGTGTGTGTTTTTTTATGCACCATGCCTGCACTTGTAAATGACCAGACCAAGAATCTCTAGGTTAGATAAAAATAACTCCATCTCAATTTATACTTTCTCCCCTTCAAGTTGATTGCTCTGCTTTAAGTCAACGCTAGTATCTCTGGAGTTATAGATGAAAAATACAGAGACAAAATGTAACTTGACCATACTGTCTTATCTCCACTATATCTCACATTAATAAAACAAACAGGAATCACTGCAGAGTGATTACCATTCTAATCATTGGGAATCACCATAAGTATGGAAGTCAGGTACATTTATTGCATCCAAGTGGAAGAGTATGCAATGATCACCAAGAAATAAAGAAAACACTTGTTAGAGCTTACAATTTAAAAGTTTAGAAAGTTGTATCTCTGGTTATCCATAGATATGCCACTTGGCTATTACAAAATAATGGGTACCAGCCTGAGACACCACTTCTTGCATGGAAGATTTGTGCATACATATGGCTCGCTATCTTCTTTTCTGCTGATTAGTAGCTAATGTTACACTGCAGCTCCCAAACCAATGAAATTTGCATCAGAATGTCAAAAATCAGCCCTGAATCATCAGTTTCTGTGACACGGGAACCTACTGTAATTGTCAGCTTGATGATTTGCTACAATCCTTAAGCTGCCAAGACCACACTGAGTATGCACAGTACCACTGACACTCCTGATAAAATCCATGGTAGTGACCCCCAGTATACAACTTTGAAGGCTTGAATCCTTACTGATATAGAGATTCTAAATACTTTGGGCTGGTGCTGTAAGTTTAGTATATAAATACAGCGTTCCCTATTGCTGGTTTCGTTTTTCCTTTTAAGTGGGGTTATGCGTCAGAAAAAAGTAATTTCATTATTATGAGCCTTTTGCCTTCCACATTAACTAATTGGATTGGAGCCGTCCCCTTTCTAAAGAGCAGTCGTGGTGTTTGGATGAATTTGGCAACATGGGAGACTTTTTATTGCAGTTACATTTGTCTTCCCATTCACTCTTTTTCAGACAATATTCACAGTTTACAGTTTTGCTCATTACTACTAACTACCTGAAGGCACAAGTCAGTTTTACAAGTAAATCTATATATGTTTCTGTATAAAATAATAATGCAATTTACAACTGCCTATTTTTAGATTTTTAAATGTTCAACCAGTCCCTTCCATACATGCTACTTTAAGTGACATTTGTTAATTACGAGCAACAGAAGAAAGTTTGCCCAACTTTCCATACAGTAAGAGTGAATTTCATTACTTTGTACCTCAGGATCTTTTTCCAATTCCAGGCCAGCTTCCATAAGGTTCTGCTCAAACTCCTCCCTCTGTATTTTCTTCTCTTCTTCAAGAGCATCATGGTGATTTATTTCCACGACAACAACACCATCAGGATGATGTGGCTGGTTTCCATTTTCAGAGTGAGAATGATCACTGTTATTGTGTTTCTGATGATTATGGATGTTCTTCTTCTGATTGCCCTGATGGTGTAAATCCCCAGGTAGAGACTGTTGGGGTGTTTTCCCAACTTCTTCTGGAGTTATTGAATTCCCATTAGACACAATGACAGCTGGAGGTCTGTGACTCCCGGGTGAACCATTGTGATGGGAAGACCGATATCTATAATGATAAGCAAGTACATAGTCCACCTTTCTTTTGCCATCACCAAAATGCATGCCACTTGGTTTTGTTTGCTGGTTTCCATCTACATAATTATTAACAACCTGCAAAAGATAAAAAAGTAATGAATGAATCCCAAAGGACAAAAAAGCGCAAACAGAAAATGCATCCAGAATATTACCTGGGTGACAAGGTAGACGTCAATAAACAAACATTTACAAATGCAAACCTTCTATCTTCTTGATAAATTATGGAAAAAAATGTTGATAACCCAAAATAAAGACATGGAAGGGGTATGAGAAAAGTGAGAGTAAGAGAAGGATTAAAATGAATGAAGATGAGATATCAAAAGACATGGAATGGGGGAGACTGGATCCAGATAACAGGAAGACAGAAGGATGGCAACAAAGTCAGGACATGACACATTGGCGGTTGTAGTATTCACTGAATGACACAATTCATTTCCCTATAAAACCCAAATTACAGATACAACAGGTTATGCCATGTTTTGATTTCAGTATTTATGTAACAATATATGTTGTTGCACATTGAATGTCAGGACTTCTTTCATAAATATACCACATCAAAGAATTAGACATTCATATTTGTCCAAATGTGCATGCTAAATTGATACGGCTTGGTAAAACTGTGATTAAAAATACTGTATTTTCACCAATTTTGTCATGAAATATTCCCTAATTACTAGCTACCCAACTAACTAGTCTCTTTTCAGTTTTGAAATAAATTTAAAATGTAACTTACTGGAAGTCCTTGCATGTTCACCAGGTCCATGTTTGAAATTCAACACGAAAAGCCTCCCTCCCACCCTCCCCGAAGACAAGTATGTATCAGCGAAATGAGTTCACTGGAGCAAATGTCATCCACTTGGTTTGGAAAGAAAAAGAACCATTGAAATAGAATCCATTGTGCGGTGAAACAAGATCCCCTGAGTTTCGGTTTTCTATGGAAGTTGTTGACATTAAATGATGGGTTTGAAGACAGAGTGTATTACGAAACTGATCAGTGGTAGATGTTTTGCAGTTTATCACTACAGGATAAATCTGGGCGCTGCTCTGTCATTGCCTTGGCGTCTAATCTACCCACTAAATAGGTCTCCATAGAAACCCTGAGTAAGAGAAGCAGCTGCCATCCCAAGGGATCAAGGGGCGGGAGCAAGAAGCCTTTTACCTTGGAAGTAATTATTATGTGCACACCTCAGAGCTTACCTGGTTTCATACATCCAAACAAGGGAAGAAAACGATTACATGTCTTGCCAGATATTTACCTCTATAGCCTTTTCAGTTGCACATATTTCATTAAGAATATGGCAATTATTATGGAAACAAAACTTTAGGAAGAGAAAAATGAAGCCCTAACACAAACAGAATTGGTTGTCAAATTTTATAAATTATTTTATAAATAAGAGCTAGTAAAGTAAGGTTCTAATCACATTATCATTTACAGTATAATAGATACGTTGCAATGATATGATTTATTTTAGTTATTGTATTTATATATAAATAACCTTATATATGCTTATACTGTACAGAATATGTATGCCATCTGTTATCAGGAAACCTGTTATCCAGGAAGCTCAGGATTATGGAAAAGCCATCTACTATAAAGTCCATATTAGGCAAATAATAATTCTATTTTTCAAATGATTTCCTTTTTATCTTTATTCATAGAACAGTACCTTGTACTTGAGCAGAACAAAACTGCATGAATCCATATTTATTGCAAAATAGTCGTATTTGTTTTAGGTAATTTTTAAATTACTTTTAGCTGACTTAAGCTAAGGTGATCCAAGTTACAGATCTCTAACTCAGAGAAACCCAAGTCCTGTGCATTACGGATTAAAAAATCCTCTTTGTACATGGTGTTGATAAAAATATTATAGAAATGCCATAGTGGTTTCTTTGTTAAAGTGAAATGTACCCTTGGCTTAAGGTGGCTAAACATTGGCTGCTGACTCTGTCTGTACAACCACTAAATGTGAATAGGGAAGTCAGTCTAAGGACTATTAGTAGATATTATTGCTAGTATGGAAGCGTTTAAGGCACCATGAACAACTGCACATTGTTTTCTAACTAAGGGACAGCTCATTTGTGTCTGAGGTGGCATTATGGTGCCTAAGAGAATACAACATTCTGTCACCCAGACATAAAAAACAGTATAATAAAAGTGCTTTTCAAATTAAACATGAAACCGAAATTCCTTTCCGATACCCATTATAAAGACATTTAAAAATCCCAGCTGTCAATCATATATTGCCTGCCCTGCCAGTGCCAGTACATGGGCATCTGGTCCTCCATTCTATCACAAAAACAAAATTCTGGCATGATGCAAAGCTTGCCTTAATAAGAGAAATGTAAAAATGGTGCCTGCCTACATTCTGTGATTGTGTAATTCCAAGACTGAACGAAACACATTTTATATTATTTATATAGTGTAAGTGAAGTTTATTTTGCTTTACCAATACATTTTTGACAGATCCCCTTTAATGTATAAAGTCTGTTATGAAATTGGGGCTGAAAATGTAAAAATCTAGTGATTTCTGTAGGCTGGAAATAGTTTTCACAAACAAGAGACATTATTCTTTCTAGCTATAGTAAATAATCATATCATTATAATATCATTAGTAGTTTGCTCAATGTGACAATATTAAAATTCTTATTTAGAACTTGCCAGGGGAAGTTTGTGGAATGGTGAAAAAGGTATGAAATGTAGCAATAGCAGCAGCAGTGTGAATATCTAAATGTATAGACAGCCCACCCTGTGACTTGCATAACTCACAACTCACGGTGCAGAGCTGCAGAAAGCTCAGGTAATATATCAGAACATTACAACTCCTTAGAGATATTTGTATTGAACTGTACCACAGGTGAGCTGTTTATCTGCTTGTTCACAGACTGGATACTTTCACTTATTATATATGATGTACATGTAATAACACAAAGTGAATGCTAACAATGTACATGATTCAGAGAATTTCAGAGCTGTGCCTGGTTCAGCTATATTAAGGGGCAAACCTTGATAAACCATGTCTGGTTCAAATATTTGGGCTTCATTAGCCCCACTTGCACCTGTCCCTAACACAGTAGGTGCGGCAGTGCACTATATTCACATATAGTGGTTGTACAGGTCAGCAGCCAAAGTTTAACCCTGGAGCTACTGCCTGGATTTATGGAGCACAGCTTTGTTAATTTTTGTGAATTGGATACAATTGCAGTAGGCAAAGGACATTCCCCCCTTGCAAATGCATTCTGGGAAAAAACGCTGCATTTGGGGGGGGGGAGCACGCTGATTGTGCTTGAAATCACACTTTGCTGGCTGCACTTGTGGATTTAAATGAGCCCTCTTGTGTCCACAGGCACTGCTACTTGTGCATTGAGGATGAGGCCTACATAATGGGGTGCAGGGGGATGCTTTCATCTTGCCCAGTCTTACTATGTCCCCTGTAAAGGCTTCCTATAATTAAATCATTATGTATAGTATTGCCTTGCTAACTTTCTTATCTCAATCTCTTCACTAACCAATCGTGCAAAGCCTACAGTAATATAAACAATGGCCTTCAATAAGGAACTTATTAACTTACAACAACTGCTGCTTTGTGTAAGACAGGAAGGAGACTCCATTATATAGAATAGAGATGCTAAAATAAGTGGAACTAAAAGGGATGTTCCTAATCAGCCATTGTACAATGTCTACATTTTAACTTCAGCCACAAGACAGCAAATACATGAATTGCAAATTGTTTTTTTCCTTCCAGCAGAAGTCACTTACTGAATAGATGTGTGCATCGGGGCAGGTAGATGCATCAAACGCTCCATTGACGTTTCCTTGGTGAGAATAGGCTTCAGGCAGGTACTGAGTAACTGTCAGGTATTTTGTTTTAGGTGGGGGGCAAGATTCACCTGTGGTCCTTTGTATGTGTCCATTCTGTGCTGCATTTACAGTCAAAGGTATGTCTAAAAAAAAAAAAAGAAACAACTTTAAGTGTAATTAAATACATTGTTTTGCATCATAGTGGTCATGAAGGGAGCCCTTATTGTATTTAATTGTAATCAATAAGCTGCGCCTTAATAGATGGTAGCGATGTGGTAGCCCTACATTACTAACAAATCTCATTTTGGTTCTATAATTTAGAAAGGTGTGCCACAGGGTGCCACAGCCATGTGACTTGTGCTCTGATAAACTTCAGTCACACTTTACTTCTGAGCTGCAAGTTGGAGTGATATCCCTGCCCCCCTCCTAGCAGCAAAACAATGGGAAGGGAGTAAGATAGAAGCTCCCAGTAGATATCAGAATAGCACTCAATAGTAAGAAAACCAAGTCCATCTTGGGACTCCTCCATTTACATGGGAGTAGGAGAAACAATAGGTTGCCTGTGTTCTAATGTGTAGCGCTGGCTCCTTCTGAAAGCTCAGACTCAGGCACAATGCACTGAGATGGTGCCTACACACCAATATTACAGCTAAAAAAGATAAAGTGTAATTTAGAAATAAAATAAAAATAAAAATAAAGTACACCATAACAATCATGACAGAATCTCTTGTTTTGTTTTGTATTTAACCAGTAGCTCTTCTGTACTGCCTGCATTTGGCATTGCTGTATTTATTAGGGGATGCACATAGTGTTCCCCCCATGACAGAGTGCAGCCAGTGCTTTTCAAATGAACACTTTAGGGCACCTCTTTGACTGCATACAATATATTTTTGCAATCAGGCATTTTAAATGCAACCCTACCAGCTATGCCATGGTTAGGGTGCCATGCGTAAGGATGAATAGTCTAGTCTCACATCCTACTTTTTGGTTCCTAGGGGCGCTGATCCTTGAAGCCGAAAAAAAAATGTAAATTCCACTTTGTAGAACAGCAAATATAAAGGCATTTTAGCATTTAAAATAATCAGTAAAGCATATTAGCTGAGTTACTTAGGAATGTTCCTCTGCAGAATAAATTATGTTTTAGGTGACCTGCCGGAACCAAACCCTAATAACAAATATGGATGAAAATTTTGTACTTTTTGTACTAAACTTATGGTACCAGCCCAAACTTTCAGCAGCCCTATAACAGTAATGATCCATGCCTTTAAAGCTGTGCATAGGAGCCAGTTTGTAAATCCTTATGCAACCCTATTATATTCCACTATTCCATATTCGGTGTGTGACACAAAAGTGGGTTGCTTTGCTATGTACCTTAGGTCTTTATATATGAACTTACTTCCATGTACTACAGTGCATTTCATTTGTAGAAGTGATTGATTCTAACCCATATTATGGGTAAAAAAGAAGGGCTTCATATATATTAAAATATATTGTACTGTTAGCCTGCACATACATTAATGTGTATTTTTTTAAGAAGCCCTAATACAGTTGATAGCAGCCAGCTTCTTTTTAATTATGCAAGCAGCCATGTTGGGTAAAGAAGGGCTGTATAACCCAAAATGTAAAGGCTTCATATAAAATATAATTTACAGTTGCCAACTCCTGCTTCCACAACTCGAACACACTGACATACACTCACTTATAAAACAACTTTGCATATCAGGTCTTTCTACCTTATCTGTACAAAATACAGAAATGTAAATGTAAAGTATTATATTTTAAGCCTTAAGTGATATGGTGCCAACATTCAGAGATTATATATCAGCCCCTGCTCTAGTGGAGCATACAATCTAAGGTCATTATAACACACAGGATCAGTTTTATCCAGAGCCCATTAACCTGCCTGTTTATTTTTGAAGTGAGGGAGGAAACCCATGTAAGCACGGGGAGATCATACAAACTTCTTGCTGATAGTACTGTGGCTGGAATTACATTTAGGACCCCTGTACTGCAGTGCAGCAATGCTACCCACTGTGCCACCATATGAAACATTTTGGTTTTACCAGGTTTTATTCTGGATTCCTTTAAAAAAAAAAAAAAGGTTATGAGCCACATATGAAATTAAAACTTCTCTACCACTTGCTCCACTGCTACTCAAGTCAGGTTATTTGCCCTACCTCTTTAGCCCAAACTGTGTAGTGATGCTGGCACCCCTACTTTATTATAATGTCCCTGAAATGTCCCTGCAGAAATTCACCTGTGAGTGACCTACATGTTCGATTACATATCATTTAATTTATAAATTGTATTTATAAATTGATTTGATCGGTAAATTCCACTGAGTGCAATACTTTGTATCAATTTTCTATATATTCTTGTTGTTCCAAATATTTTACAAATCACAACAGACTGAAAAAATACACAGAACAAAGAGAAAAAGACAGATATATATATATATATATATAGCTAGAATGAGAAATAGATAGACAGATGATAGGTAGATCACAGATTGACAGACAGATAGATAGATAGATAGATAGATAGATAGATAGATAGATAGAACAAGAAATAGAGAGCTAGATAAATATAGACAGCTAGAACGAGAAATAGATGTAGATAGAGAGATAGATGATAATAGATAGATTACTAATTGGCAGATGGAAAAACAAAAATACATGGATGGATTGATAAATGATTGATAAAAGAACAAGAAATAGATAGATAGATAGATAGATAGATAGATAGATAGATAGATAGATAGATAGATAGAGAATATATAGTGCTTGCCAGTTTCTAAGCATGTTTTGACTGTAGTGAGTTTCCATGAAAAAAGTTATAGTTTGCAATTTATTCTTTACACTTGTTCACCTTAATTGTACTCTACTTTCCCATATAGTCTCATAAAAACAATTTCACTGGCAGTTTACATTGAATAAAAACTTATCTTTAATGTCTCAAAATATCAAACTCATGTCAGTGTTTCATCCCAAGTGCCACTATCTATTTAATTCATAAACTCCAGCACGAACATTATCCAGCACTTTTGTACGCTTGCTTCCCTGTACAAGCCCATTAATTATAAAGGAACTCTTTTATTAAGCACCTGCTGAAAACACGGCGATCTCTATTCACATTGTTATATGGAAAGCAGTGTGTGTGTGCCCGTTACTTTGTGTGTTTAATATATGTATATATTTGTGTGTGTTTTATATTATTGTGTCAAGGCAGTCACACAGTATTGAATATTCTATCATTATCTCTAGTGTACAAAGCACAATTTTCATCACGTTTACTTTGTGTTTGTGCGAAGATAGATAGATAGAAAGAAAGAAAGATAGATAGACAGGGGAATCTATTTGCCCTGCTACTATGCAATGCCCAGGAAAACCAATTCAGTTACATGTCATAGCTCAGTAAATGATCCTATATACACAATTATTTTGAGTACGGTCAAGATTGTAATCTGTTTAATCTGATTCTAGACAGACATTGACCTTGGCAGCAATCATAGTAAGCCTCTTGACTCTGTATTAATTGTTTTTTTTAAAGAAAAATATATTTATAGGCCAGCATTTAAATGGGACATATTATTCATCTTAATACAGAGGAAGTCACAAAAAGATCCCATATTTGCAAGATAATATACTCTCAGCACACCTGTTGGGTTCCATGTATAAGAAACCATACAGCAGATGCATCAGAAATAAAGAAAAGAATGTATACTGTTGGAATGTGGGGTCTGTATACCCTAAAGTAGGATGAATATAAGGAGAGAGAGAGAATAAGACTCACCGGTTGCTGGTGCTTGGGGAGCTTCCATCTTGCAGAGAGAGATTTGGCTGCTGGAAGTTGAGACTAATGTGCTAATAGGATAAGGCTGGGTTACTGCTACTGTGTACAATCTGCTTCTGTTTCTAACCTGTCTTAGTCTGCGAAAGGGGCTGCGGGCTAATTCCATTCCAGATGGAATCTCCTTTAGGCAAACACTGCTAATTAGCCAGTCCTTCTGTTAATTTCATCAGCAACACATCATGAGAATAAAAAAGGAAAAATAAAATGTCAATTTAAAAAAAAAAAAAAAAAATTATGGCACCTTTCTAAATAAATAAATAGACTGTCATATTCACCCTTGTGTAGTTATTGCTGTATGAATATAGATAAAAAGGGAGAGAACAATATAGATGAGAGGGAGAAGCAAGGCAATAATCCAATAGGCACAACTGGGCGAGCAAGTTGGTAGGGTATCTTGGTACGGTTGCAAAGGGAGCAATGTGCCTCACAAGGCGTAATAACTCTGCACCAGAGTATAGGGAGTTGAGCCTTTTATAGGTCTGTCATTTTTTTCTAATCTCAAGTTACACGCAGTATATGAAGACGTATTCCTGCATGAAATATTTAGAGGTATTCTTTTGAAGCATCTGGCCTTTGAAAGAGTTTGACTGCTCTTAGTAGGAAGCTTAGGGTAATGATACACAGGGAAATGCAGGCTTTTTACCAAAGTGATCTTAAAATCATTCCATGGGTAACAAAACACTATGAATGACCTATTTTCTAAGTTCACCCTGGTCCCTTTTTAAGGAGCAATCGCCTGACCCACAACTAAACCTCTAGGTCCTGGAATGTAACCCAATGACCTGTAGTTTGCATGCTCCTCCCCTAGTTCCTGAGTGGCAGATGGGGGTTGGCAAGGACTGGTTGATGGGGGATTCCACAGGGAAACAGCAAGGGGCTAAGGTCATGCAATTTTGGCAACCCCTATGGCTGTAATCCCTACATTTCCTAGTTCCATATGTTACCAGGCAGAAATCTATGTTATAGATTATTTATTCTGATTTGTATGTTATTATGTATGTTCATTGTATAAACCAACTTATTGTACAGCGCTGTGGAATATGTTAGCACTTTGTAAATACATGTTAATAATAATATGTTTTTATTTTCTTATTAGTCTATGTGTATTATTGGTCTATAGGTTTAGTGACCACTTCCTGCAAACTGTAAAATAGTGTTTAGCAGGGGGTGGATCTTTCTCTTTAGCATTCATCAGTTGAACTGGGTGGATGTGATCGAAGGGAGCCTGGGATCAACTAGGCCCAGTAAGCACTCTGCCCTAGAGGGACCCTAGACATATTGAAGTTGGGAAGCAGGAATCCTGTGAACAAGGTTTAGCCAGTGTACATGAATAGTTACTGTCATGGCACGTTTTAGGGCCATGGGCTACTGCAGGACTAGTTAGCAGCACTGTGCTCCACCTAGGAGGGGTAGAAGGAAGTAACTCTCTCCAAGGCTCTTCTTGCCAAAGTGAAGGGACTGCTGTATTGAAGAAGGCTTCAGACATAGCCTTCTACCTGATCCATTTCTACTGTAGGGGACCCAAACCACAAGGCATTTAAGCCCTGGAAGGTAAACCTTAAGTCCATATTGTATCTCCACAGTAGTGTCATAGATATTTGCTCTATTTGTCATTGCTTAGCATTGTGTGACAAAATTTCCATGCTGCTACCTCAAGATGTTGTGAGTATTACCCCAGTTCAGTTCCTGTTTTGCAAAGAACCGCTGACATCCTTCCTTATTTTATTACTATGGCAGTGGTAAGGTGTAGTTGCACTACACCCTCTCAACAAATTATTCTAGCTAGCCAAGGCCCATCTTGTGGAAAGAGTGTCCAATGTAAACTGTGATCTAACCAACCTGGCTGGAAATAGCCTGTTAAAGCCAAATATGGGTTGCTCAGAATAGCGCTCTGACGTGTTTTACATTAATGCATATCAGAATGTTTAGTTCCCCTTTAATGTAGCCTAAGAGCAACTGTCAAATTGCCCTAAACCCTTCTTTCCTCACACACAGTGGCACATTTTTAGGCAAGTGGCACCCAACAAAAGCGTGAAAGTGATTCCCCATGAGGGCAGGTGAAATTGGGGTAATAATATTTTTCATATTTCCACCAGTCTTATGCTTTGCAATATACTGAGTAGTGATGGGCGAACTTCCTTGTCTCGCCATTGGTGGATTTCTTTGTGAAACATGCGACAAAATTCGCATGCGATAAATGTCAAAAAAATGTTGTCCACGTCAATAAATTGTCGCCCCCATAAAATAAAAATTAAAAGTTGCGCGCATCCAAAAATTGTTGCACGTTTAAAAAAAAAATGCAATTTTTTTTTGATGCGTGGCATTTTCGCTGTTTCACAAATCTTGTAGATTCGCAAATTTTTCAGTGAAGCAAAATGGGATTCGCTCATCACTAAGAATTTGTGAAACACTACTGATACCAAGGGACATTAAACCAAACCATAAAGCTGCCCTGCAGTGTCCCCTAGTTCTCTATAGATACAAAAACTTAATGACACATGAAAAACAATTCACCAATGAGAATTCTACTGCCCAAATAATTTATTAGAGATGTAAGAGTATTTACCAATAAGAATGCTGATTGCCAGCACTATGTCAGCCATCTTGCTTTTTTCTTAGATACAGAGATTATTGTGCCATTTTAGCTTTAATATATTACGCTGGAATCAAACATAGGGATGAAGGCCAGACTTGTTTAGTGCTGGGAAACTGTGCTTAATGCTTCCAACTCCATCAGCTGGGATTCTCATTGGAGGATTATTTTGCATGTTAATGCAGCCATGGGCCCTGGAGAGCTGGAGAAAAGTTTTATTGAGTAATATTGCTTTAGGAATGCAACCCTGAGGAATAGTCATTTTGTAAAGAGCTACATATTCCTGTTGGTGCTGTATAAATAAAAGGAGAAAGAAGCATTTCCTGATGAAAAATATTTTTTTTTATTATTTTTGCACGTAACATAAGAAGTAACATTCCTCTAAGACCCGTATTATTGCAGCATCAGGCAAATGCATACTTTATATCCCATATTTCTTTTTTTTAATATTAAAGGTACATGTACCAACTGAAAATATATATATATTCTTTTCCTTTTCTAAACTTTGAAAGTCATTTAGACTGTAATAATGAATTCTCTTAATTTCTAGTATTGGCTGCAATATTATCCATAGGGATTAATCATCAGCACAGCAGTTGTTAAATGAACTCATGATGGGAGATTGTTTCCCATTAAACTATATATAAACACAGCTGAGACTCAGCACAAGAAATCCATTCTGGGTATGTATGTACATTATATTGCATTTCACGGTGGCCAGTAGGTGTGCCTAGCGCAGGTTCAGACTTCCATCATGAACTCCATTGTTTTATTGGGTACATTTGTGGGACATACATTCACAGCTTCTTGCTTGCAGAACTTCATGCTCAATCATAGTCCCGTTGGCACAGCGAAGTGGCACTTTCATGGGTTCTGTGTGGGTAGCACTACAGCAGATACACTGCTCCTTCATGCTGTGTGTTTCAATGTCATAGCTTGACTTGCTGGTGCACTTGCCCTGAAACAACAATGTTTGCAACAGAACCTAATATGACACTATTAAAGGGGATGTAAGTTTTCGATATCATTTTCTTACTCTACTCATGAGCTCTCCAAAGTAGGCAACCCAAACTTAATTGCAGATGCAAGTGGATTCTCCAGTGAGGACCTCTTGTTTCTATCTACATGATTATTGTGCATATTGGCTTGCCACACTAATTTCAGAAATAGTTGGGGCCTTGTAAATGGTTACAATGTTGCAGGCTGGTATTGAAGTTTTCCGTTTAGGGGAATATCCTGATTAATGAGGCTATAGAACATCACTGTGCACAGGGTCAGACTGGGGGATGCAGGGCCCACCGGGTCTTCTGCCTTTGGGGCCCCTGCACCCCCAATGGCCCCGCTGCAGCCTTTTTAAACCCCCTGCCCATTTGACTTACTGTCAGCGTGTCGGGGGAGGCGGGAGGGACACCTGCGGCTCGGTATAGTGCCCTGCGGATATTGGGTCCGGCCCTGACTGTGTAATTTATGGAGGGGTGGAGTGACAGGGAACACTATTAGGCACATTGCTGTGGCCATGTTTATTTAGACTTAAGTCATGGAGATTCACGTTACAAAAAAGATCGCTTATCCAGAAAACCCCAGGTCCCAAGCATTCTGGATAACAGGTCCCATACTTGTATCTGCTAAACCGAATTATTAAACATTCTCTACAGTGTGGGTATATTATAAAAGTAATTGTAGTTGGCCTTTAAGGATACATGTCCCAGCCCAGTCTGGCTTGCATTAGGTTCCAAGGAATAATCTGATATAGTGAGACACAGTAAAACCATGCAGCTCTTTATCTCACCTCGCAATAGTGAAGGTTAAGCTGTCTGTCAGATGTGCAGTCATCAACTCGTACATACGTTATGATCCCAGTAACTTGCTTGCACTCTGGCTCCACACCTGCAGTTGCACATAAAGAAAGGGTTTAACAGTAGTTCCCACACATAAAAGGCACCTGTATTGTTGGTTTCATACAACATGCTGTGTATGGTTTCAGTTATTACATCAAGGTAACTCACTAATTAAAGCCGATAACTTGTGAGACATACTGTATGGGGGATCCTTAATAGCTGCCCTAGTGCCCATATAAGCAGCCAGAAGCTGTCTGGTTCTTTGGATCAAATACTTGTGTGCAAGTAGTTATTAATAATTTCTCATTTTCAGGCAAGCTGTGAGGCTAATCATTAAAAATAGTTAATCTTGGATCATTTTATATTGGGGCTTATTGAGCCCCAATGATGTACGCTTTCTGTTCTCACCAGGAAGGGGGGGAGTTCCTAATTGCTCTGTTAGACAGCTTATTGGTTATAAGATATATAATAAAGTATATCCAAATGTCATTGAGCAATGTCGCAAAGGACAAATTGGTCATAATCCCCAGAATCTCTCAAGCATCTTCCTATTGGACTCAAAGGCAGTGATCTCCAACCAGTTTGATCCCTGCCCTTATTATAATGTGACTTGGCAACTGGTTCTCATTTCTGGACTACCTGGCTGATTTGGGAAGTGGAGGAACAGTTCCTACTCAAATCTGGAAGTGCCTTTGGTATGAATGTCTAGCTAGCACTAATTTGGCAATATACAATTAACTTTTGTCATGCCTGTATTGTGTCTTCTTAACAGTTTGTGCCACTGAATGTGACTTTGTTTACACATTTATATTGTGGCTTGTGGGTTATGAAAGTTTGGGGAATTCAGCTCATAGGATATCTGGAAGAGATTTATGTCTGAAGAAGCAACCCATGAGTCTTTGCATTCCTCAGATCAGAACCCTGACTCAGCAAAGGGCAGGAATCGGATGAGAGAGTAGACAGATGCAGGAGAGGTATCAAGCAACTGAGCTACAGGTATTAAATAAAGGTGACTGGTTAGATGTAGGACATGTAGGAAAGGTAGTGAAAAGTAGGCAGAAGAGAACTAATAGTAGCAGTAATGGGGAGGTAAAAAAACAAAGGTGTTACTTACAAGTTTCACAACAGGAATCATCAAGTTCTTTAATTTTACCCTGTTAAAAATACACACACATGGAATAACCAAATATGATACAACTAAAAGTACAGATTGTATAAAATGGTCCAGTGGTGCAAAAAAGGATAATCCAAAAATGCCTGTTCATAGTATCAGGACCAAAGCCAATAATTTAAGCTTGGCATCTAGAGAAATAACACTGTGTGACAATAAAGCAGTTATAAATGCTACTGTTGGTGCTAAGGTGCAACAAATGCTAGCCAGGGGACTGGATATAAGGACAGTTATACAGAATTACCAGTCTAAACTACAGGTACAGTAGACTTTAAAAAGTCTGTCTTGAAATGTTGACTTGCCAACATCTTCCTATAATCTAATATAATATGGAAGTACATAGAATTTATTAGGCATGTATTGGTGAACACACAGCATGCAGGATTCTCATTGCATGATCATAAAGGTGCATTTATTGGGCTTCTCTTCCACGGAGATCTGGGAAAGTTATACTGTACTGTATTGTGTAAATAATCCATCCCTGGATCGCGGCTCTCAATATGATATACACATCCTAAAGGAAATGGTTTGTTTTTTATTTCTTTACGTAACTCACCCCATCAGTCAGACATTTTTCTCTATTAAAGGGCGGGCAACTGGTTATTCTCTTCTCCCTGGTCAGCTCACCGAGATTATTTATTTTGCAAGAATGGCTGTCACATCCGTCTCTCACAGTTTCATTTGGCTAAAGAAACAGGGTTCACACAATTAACTTTTAGTCCAGTCTCATTCTGTATGTCCTACCATCTTAAAGAGGAGATACCGAACAATAGCAATTAAACATGAGGGGCAGATTTACTCGTTTTTGTCAGTTAAATAGTTCAAGTTACAATAAAAACAATTATTTCCCCTTATTCATAACTTTTCTAGTATTTCCACATAGAGTTGAAAAACTAGAGTTGCAGACATTTCCCATAGACTTGCATTGTCTTCCCACAATGTGAAAACGCATTTTCAAAAGACGTAATATTTTAGCCAATAAGGGTAAAAATGTTTTTTTCCTGCTTAATGTTGTTTAGTAAAAAAACAAACAGGGAAAGAGTGGTTAAGCTGTGATACAAGATCATCAATTTTTTCTGTTTGTCAAGAAAAATATCAGCTTGATTTTAGTTTTATAAAGTTTTTAGAAATGCAAGGAATTTTGATCAAATTTTAATAGAAAAATTAATCTGAGCATTGATAAGTCTGCCCCCAAAAGTAAAACAAAATGGTACATAGCATGAAGAACATTTTATACAAGATAACATTAAGGGTGAAGACACATGAATCTACTAGTAGCAGCTACTTTTTCATGGCTACTCCAGAGAATCCCCTGCCATAGACAATACGGAGAATTGCCTCTGCTAAAACACACGTAAAGACAGTTATCAGTAAATGATCAGCATTGTCTGTTTTAGTAGCTGTGACAAGTAGCTGCAACTAGTAGCTCTGTGTGTCTTCACCCTAAGGCTGATGATACATGTTACATCTGTAGATGTAATCCATTTGTAAATCAGATTATCTAAACATTACTTAAAGTTCTAGAACACAAGCTGCATAAGAGAACAGAGAACTCATTAGAGAACTTAGGAGAGAGTCTCAAACTCTTGAAAGATCCAATGGTGCGAACAAGAGGAGCATGTACTGTTAAAAATTAGCAATTTTACAGCTGGATTTGACAAAGAAGGATCCTGTTAGCTTCCCAGGAGAACGTGGAAGATTACATAACCCCTGAACCCAGCAGTCATTGCTACAATTTCATGGTACCAGAAAGACAAATAACGTATGACCCTGGACAGGACTATAGTTAAGCTGGCCATACACGCACCGATATTATCGTACAAAACCTCATATTTGGTGCATGTATGGTGGATTGGGTGGGTTAAAGCGGCGCCTGAGCAAAATTTGTGTTTAGGGCTGAATTGGCAGGTGGAGTTAGAATTCCTATTGTTTCTACCTCCATATCTGACGATTCAGCCCTGAACATCAATGGGGGAATGGGGTCAATGGTAACAGAAAAGATTGTAATTGCTATGTGTATGGCCACCTTTAGTATATATGGCTATATGGATAGTTATAAGCCTCTCTTTGATGCTTGGTATTAACAGGCTTAACTGCAGCAGAGAGATGTTTGTTTGTGGGATGACAGTGTCCCAGTCTCAGTTTGATACAATGTAGGCAATGGTGGGCAGCTTTAGGACTACTGGAAATAGTAAGGCCAGCAAATAGTAAGGCCAATACTAAAAATTTGCCTTTTTAAAGAATAGCAGTGATGTTGAGACGGCTTTAAAACATGACCCCCAACCCAAGTGTGTGATATGGTCAAGCTTGGAGGCTTTCCACTACTTCACTGCAAGTACGATGATCTGGCTCTAGTTGGGTTGCTATACCTTGGAGCTAATACTTACATAGGAGTTGTACAATATATGGTTTACAGATAGGGGGTTCCTTATCCGGAAACCAATTATTCAGGAATCTCCAAATTACAGGAAGGCAATCTCCCATAGAGTCCATTTTAAGCAAATAATTTTAAAAAACAGTACCTTGTTTTTGATCCTTAGGAAGCTGCAAGAATCGATATGGTGGCAAAACTTCAGTTCCTGAGCATTCAGTATAATAAATCCTATACCTGTACTGAATTATTATTACGCTCTGCAAACAGTTATAAGATAAAGAGGACCCTAATAAGTTCAATCACTACCTCTAATTATAAAATGTTAAAACCATTGTGTGCTGGGAACTATCCCATTTAATAAAATGGCTTAAATGGGTCACTTTTTAGAATAGCTCAACTGATCATGTATAGGTTTTCATGTATTATAAAAAATATTGATAGCTGAAATGATAGTTTACCTTAACAAAGGACTGAGTCAATAAAACATCTTTGTATAATCTATGTTGCTTTTAATTGCATAGTTGTCTTACTCTTTTTCTGTGCTTCTAGTTATTTTGTTTGTTTTACAATAAAATACAGTAGTAAAAAGCAAGTGCAAAGTTTCCAGCTCAAAGCAATTTGGATTCCCAAAAGCTTTATGACCAACATACAAAGGCTATTTAACATCTGATTCCAGTTGAACAGGGGAAGCCATGTGGCCACCATATGCCAACATTTACAATTCATATTCAATTTATACCTGTTGTGGAAAAATTTATTACAAAAAAAAATAAAAAACACTAAATACCAACCTTTACATAAATTATGGTTCCATTTTTCAGTTTCACAGAACAAGACGTTTGAATACATTGTCCACAGCATGACCCCTCTTCTTTTTTCAAAATGAAATTCTGTAAAGGATGTAGAGTTAAACAGATAATGTGGGAAATGCAAGGATTATGGAGTCAACATGCACCATGGAACTAATGAAGCTGTCAAATATGTTGTTGCCACACACACATATATATACAGTCCTTTGCTACTATTTACCTCCTCTAAACAGACATTGGCCTACTACACTGTCATTCTCTCTGACCATCTTTGAATTATAGAAGGTTGTTTAAAGTCCACAATATGCCATGTTTTGGTGCTGAAGATATGGACATCAAACAGAAGCAAAATAATTCTCAGTAGCTTTCAACTCCCATCATAAATGAACATTTTTGAATTATTTAGCATTTTGTTCAGCAGCTCACTGGTCTGGAATGTCAGCAGCTATCTGCTTGCTAGGGTCCAAATTACCTTAGCAGCCAGACAGTTGTTTGAATGAGAGACTGTAAGATCAAAAGGAGATGGCCTGAATAGAAAGACTAATGAATTATAAATTGTAGCCACACCGAGCCTTGGTCAGGGTCCCCTATTTAAAAGCTGGACAGAGGTGGAAGGAATAATTCAAAAACTAGAAATAATAAAAAATGAAGACCAAATGAATAGTTGGTAAGAATAAGACATTTTTATAACATACTTAAAGATTAATAGCTGGAATACAGTGACAAGTGACCAAATTGCTCTGGGTCTCTCTACAGCAGGTTTTGTACTTATTTGCCAATTATAAATTTTCAATATAAAAAATCTATTTTTGGGTAAACGTTACCAAAATAGTCAAATGAAGGAAAGGTCACCTTATTCTTAATTGTTTATCTATGCAAGCCATTCTGACCTTCAATTTGCTTTGTGGTTGCTTAGGTTATTATTCCATAACAACAAGACATAACAGTGAATTCTAATTCAACCCCCACATTGAATTGAAGCACCCTCAGCAGGCAGCACAAAACCTTTAGGAAATTTCCATTCACAAATGATGGAGGGGTTGATTTGGAGCATTTTGTCCCCTTGTCAATGGAGCTGCAAAATGTGATACCATGTGAGCTAAAGAACACAAATAGTCCTTTTTGTTTACATCGGCTACTATCAAGTTAATTGGAGAATGGATATAAAGAAATCATGTTTGCCTACCTTAGGGCATGATGGGCAAGTCCTTTTCTTGCATGTAAGTTTGTAACTCAGAATTAGCCCCCTCGGTGTGGTACACTCACAGCTTGAACATTCATCTATCATTATTCCCGTGTTAGGCTGCACATCAAAGCAGAAAATAGAAAAGAAAATGATGTTTTACATAGTAATAAGAGGTAAATCAGGAGCCATTTGGGCTGATGCAACATCTCTATTTATCCTCACACATCTAACCACAGGCTAATACAGATCAATATTTTTAATTATTCTATGGAGAAATGCTATATGACTTTCTGTCTACTATTAAGATTACACTCAAGCCATGATTTGTATCCCTATTGACTGATTATTAATATTAGTATAAATCTTCTATAGCAGTATTTCACTGAAGTGCATACATAGGGTTAAAGGCTACTGGGAGAATACTATAGTAAGAATCCATTTTATTCTATGTGAACATGACTGGTGCATACACTGGTGCTTATTTATCAACACCTGGCCAATCTGCACCTGGGTAGTAACCCATGGCATTTGGGATTATGGGGTACTTCTTTGGTCAAGTTGCCCATTGTTAGTAAATAAGCCCAACCATTCTAAGATTAGTACATGGACCAATTTATCAAAGTCCACTGGGGTTATGTAATATAAGGTGCAAAGTTTGCTGCAGTTCTTACCACCCATAGCAAGCAGGTACCATTTACTGGTCAGCTGTATAAAAGCGAACCTCATTAGTTGCCATGGGTTACTGCACCTGGGCAAACTCTTTTATTACTTATGGGGTTATAGGGCATTTCTCTGCTGAATTAATTTCCAGTTCAAAATGTGATACCCCAGACCCACGCCTTCCCTTCTCCAGCATATTAATAAGAGTTCTGTTATGTTTTGAACTCTATTCCACCTACATAAGAGCATCTCCCCAAGGTCAGTGACCCCATTGGGTTTCATATGGTTATTACCAAAGGCTATGAACACCTACAAAGCACCATATGTGCCCTACTGAAGCTTGTGTAATACTGGCACGGAATCCTTTAGACATAAACCTAGTAAGGATGATCCTTATTTGCATCTGTAATTAAATTTGGGATAACCAATTTGAAGAATTATGGAGGCAAAAATCAGTCACTTTACAGGATTTTAAAATATGATATATGATAAGCATATGGCTTGATTTGTCCCTTTAATTTTGCTCACTGTTTAGTAATTGCTTTTCTATAGTTTATGTTTAAAGCTTAAAAAACAAAATAGAAGAGTATATTTTAGACAGTGGCACGCAGTTATTTGAGTGAAAAATCTAATTTTTAAAGGTATTTACCTAAACACTCCTGGACTTTCGATATCATTGAACTTGGAACCATATAAAGAGCAACTATATGCCATTGTTCTCACAGAGGCCTGTATCAGTTCTCATTCCACAAGGAAGCAGACTCCCAGTGGATGAGAGGGGCCCAGACCGCGGGGTCTGCTTTTGCTATTGTTGCATATAAATCCCTGCTCCCCCTGGTTCTCAGGTAGGAAGGCGGGTGGGAAGCAGGGATTTATATGTGAGCGGGGGGATGCATGTGGGTGGGGGGGGGGGGGGGGGTAGGGATTGCTACTCTGCACTACCAAACACCAGAAGTTATGCCAACCACTTGGAAATTTTTCAGCACAATTGCATCCCATTTGCATGGAAGTTCAAGTACAACATTGTAGATTTTGCTGCATTGGCCAAAATAGCATGAGGTGCCCTTGTAATGATGCTGGATTATTAGGAACAATTATTATGAGACTGTGTCTCATACCACATGGCACTTATATATATATATATATATATATATATATATATATATATGTATTGTATTTATTTATTATATCACTTGTCCTCCCTGTGTGTAATTTTGTATTCTGTAAGACTGTACAGCGCTGCGTACCCTTGTGGCACTTTATAAATAAAGTTATACATACATACATACATACATTATTCAAAATTGTGAATTGCACACTGTTCTGTAAAAAAGAAATGACCCCTTTAGAGGTACGTGTATGTAATGTTACCTCTAAGCTTCAAGCAACTGGATACACAGAACATTTGCCATATATTTCTGTAAGTGCAAAGCTCACTAACTGTCCTGTAGGCACAGGTTAAAAAAAAATATTATCTCTAGAAAAAATCAGAGGGCATTTTGGGGGTATTTTAATCATTGCCATATTAAAGCCTTTTATGGTTTGGGACTGTTTTTAATTTTATGAATTCCGATGAGTATTTGAGGATAGTTGAATGTATGCATTTTTTACATATTGCAGCTGAAATATTACAAAGGGTTTAGCTGGTATATAGCAGCAGGCATGCTACCTTCATGCATTTGTCATTATTTTAAGAATTTGATTTACTTTGTATGTGCCACTCAAAGGTGCTTGTATTTTTATGCTATAAAATGGATGTATTTTTATGCTATAAAACATATATGGTTTTCATGGCAGTATATATGTTCTCTCTGTGTCTGTGTGGATTGCCTCTGGGCACTTTGGTTTCCTCCCACAGTCTAAAAACATACTCATGATGAAACTGACCCTAGGGGACGGGTGCTAGTTCTTGGTTATTTAGACTGTAAGCTCCACTGACGCATGGACTGATGAGAATGATGAACAAACACTGTAACGCACTGTGTAATATATCGGTGCTATACAAATATAGAGTTAAAAATTGTGTATTTTCTTTTAAAGTTGCAGATTTGGTTCCTCTGCTTTTTATAGCAATGTATGCTTTTTTTTGTGTTTCATTCTATGAAGGCCTCTCCATGAAACTATGGTGCAAATAAACAAAAGCTTGGGAATGCCATAGCATAAATAGTCATGTTGTTTCAAAATCCTGTATACAGCATGCCAACATTTAGCTGTATATTGTGCTACAGAGATGCCAGCATTAATTAATATAGATAATACTGTATCAGTATCACGATAACTACTGGGTGTCTGCTGGCTGAAGAATGTCTTTCACTCACTTTGTTGTGGAGCAGTTAAGTACTGCAGTGTCTGAGAATACCATCCCCTCCAAAAGGGACCCACCCCCTAGCGATCTCATCAATTAAATTAGCCCCTAACAAAGTTCTTGCAGTAGCCTGCCAATATCTGAATATCTGTATATCTATATCTATCTATTTGTATAATTATCTATCTATCTATCTATCTATCTATCTACCTATCTATCTATTTACATTATATCTACATCTATGTGTATATCTGTCATTGTATCTATATGTAGATCTGTCCATCTGTATAATTATCTATCTATTTTTATATCCATCATTATATCTGTATATCTGTAGAGTTATTTCTCTGCCGTTATATCTATCTATGATATATCTTTATCTATCTGTTTTCTATTTATATGAAGATCTTGGTCTGTATGTCTATCTGTATAGCTGTAGATCTGTATGTAGAGTTACCTGTCTGCCTATCTATCTATTTATCCATTTACATAATATCTATATCTATGTGTATATCTGTCATTCTTTCTATATATAGATCTGTTGGTCTGTATATCTATTATCTATCTATTGTTATATATATCTGTCTATCTGTAGAGTTATCTCTCTGCCACTATATCTATCTATGACATACCTTTATCTATCTGTTTTCTATTTATATGAAGATCTTGGTCTGTATATCTATCTGTATATCTGTATGTAGAGTTACCTGTCTATCTGTTCATCTATCTATCTATCTATCTATCTATCTATCAGTCATCTATCTATCTATCTATCTATCTAAAGTAGATCTGTCTTTCTGTATATCTATTTGTATAAGTATCTATCTATCTTTATATGTATCTATATCTGTAGAACTATCTGCAGAGTTATTCGTCAATTTAAAGAATAGGTTCTTTTCTTTTCTGTTTGATCCCTTCTTGGGAAAGAAAAGTACGGGAATCAGGTATCAGTGAGCAGAATCATAGGGACAAGTTCTCAGAATATGAACCTGCACAGCCTAAACCACCTGAGTCGAAAGGTCTCCAGAGAAACCTGCTTTCTTTCCTAGCAACCCAACATCTGCTGCCAATCTTAATTACTCCCTCAGCCGGTGTCATTAAGGCAGGCACCTTATTTACACTCTGAAAATTATTTTCTTAAGGATTTATGCTTAGCAACAGGTTTCGGGCTCCATTTTGGCATTTTTTTTGCATAGGGATTCTCTGGTATATATTAGACACACAGCCATGTAAATAACAACTCAACCACCAAATCACTGAGCATTTAGCTTAATGCAAATACAGAAAGGACCTTCCTTCTTCTCTGTTGACGACTGTTCATACTATGGAGACGTCTAATTAAACATGACTCAAGCATTCTACACACTGTTAAAGCAGTCATTTTGAGATATTTCATAAATAAGGGAAATATGCTGCATAGCTAGCATTTAATACAGCCTTTAATACAGCTACGAAAAAGTCGCAACAATTTACGAAAAATCATAACGGCGACGAAAAAAACGCAAAAAATACAAAAAAGTCGCAAAATGTTCTTTTCCAATCCGAATTTGGATTAGTAAATGTTCCCCTTAGAGTTCCAGCAAGCTGTATAGCAGAAATTTAGGCAGGATAAGTGGTAATTAGCTAAATTAAAAACTATTGTTTTAATACATGAGGAAGCAGGAAAAGGTAAAGGAATAACATGAATGGTTTTGTGTATACAAGCAAAATTTTTAAAAATAATGTTAAATATTTTCAGGCAAAAACAACTAAGGGATGCTACCATGTAAATCCCACCCTCATATAGTAAGTAACCCAAATAAGTAGAAACTATGGTGCTTCTATAAATCGCTTGATACAGTCTATACTATTTCATTTCTAATTTCCTCTTACCGCAATAATACTTCCATTGTAACGGCAGCCAGGAATAGGCTCTGTGAAGAATAAATACATTGTATTTAGTTTATTATTTTAGGATAAATACATCGCAGCATTTGAAATGCAAAATTAAAGAAACCCACATGGAGTCACATGACAACAATATGTATTCATGTGGTTCCTTCTTCTAGATATAACAAAGTGACATGAAATAATATTGAATATGTGTTATTTGGTACACCTTAGGAAATGTTACAATTTCCCTGAGGTTCCTCTGTATGCAGCTACTAGTTGTGGACAATAGTGTCTCTTCTCTTGCTCTATTTGTTTTAAACCTTTGTTAAGCCCTTTATAATAAAGCAAGCTAAATGCACTGTAGACACTACATAATCAATTTCCTTACATTTCTGTATTGGAGACTAGCAAGGGAACCAGCCTCAGGTGGTAGAAGCCATTCTGAATTGCATTTTCCTGATGTGACTATGTACCTTGATGTAAACACACTGGGACCCATAAGCATAAAAAACAACTGTTATTATTTAAACACTAAGTTAAATGAAATGCATGCATCTGCCTATCCAAGTGTTTATGTTATTAAGCTCCTCTGCATTATCTTTCACATGAGCAGTGATGACTTGCAACTTATGTTGGGAGCTAACAACCATGCCGATGAGTTTGCAGTTTTTGTAGGATTCTGATTGGTCATTTACCAATAACCTAGATGCAAGTGCTAAAGGGGTAAAATCATACCCTTTAGAGCTTATTCTCCAAACACTTGTGTTTGGATCACCCTGGTTGGACGTGGGGAAGGTGCCCATCCCCACTCATACCAATTGAAGACGGTGCTGTATTTTTCAAGGGAAGTGCAAGTTATTTAAGATTAAATGCGTCACAAACGTCTTACCTACAACTCTTCAACTGTTGTTTAAATACAACTTCAGGTAGAAAAACTGCTGAATGGCTGCAGATTAAGCAATAGGTCATTGTAGCGTGTAATTTGGGGCACAATTCCAGCATCACTGGGGCCTTAAGAGGAATTAATTCTGACCACATATGCAATTGGAAAACACATTTTGACAGGAATCAGACACAACCGTGCTGCATTAAGTGCTTACATCAAAGTGACTTTTGCCTGTACTGATGCAGTGGATACCCTAGAATTACCAACACTGTTGAGGTGGCCATGGCTCCAGGGTTCTCCTACATCAGTTGCACACTTAAATTAAAAAAAAAATAAAAGAGTTGAGCCCAGTGGAGCTTGGCACCCATATAAATAAGTACAATAAGTGCCTTTTAGATGGAAGTACATTTAGGGGCATATTTATTATACTTAGTGATGGGCAAAATTATTTGGCAGGCATGGATTTACAGTGAATTTCTGTGTTTCGCCATTGGCTTATTGTTTCACGAAACGGTTGCCCGTGTCAAAAAAAATTTTGCATGTGAAATTTCCAGCGAATTGAAACAGGACAGATTCGCTCATCAATAATTATAGTGTACAATTACACTATATAATTACACAAAGCAACCAATCAGATCTTTGCTTTTGTTTTCTAACTTGCAGGTGATGGCTCAGCTCTAATTGCTGATTTGTTGCTATTGGCAACATCACCGGTGATGTTGGCTTACACTCTATAAATATGCCCCTCTATGAATGGCTATAATGTGTCAATTTTTGAGCAACTGCAACTAAGGTTGTGGTTGTAAATGAGCCCTACTGTCACTATTGCCCTTATTTGACCTCCCACTACAGACAGCAGAGGTGCTTTGAACTCCAGGTGAAACACTCCTACACTTCTTACCGCACTGGCATATAGGGCAGCATTCTGTTCCTTGCATGCAGATCAGCTCATATCCACTTGGGCACTTGGAAGTACTTATTTCAGAGCAGCTTACATTCTTTTGGAGAATAAAAACCTCATCATTCACTTGGGCACACTCATTGATAATGCATGGGTCTGTAGGAGAATTCCACATGGCACCAACCTGTAATGAGTAAAAATAAATATTTTTAAAATTGGTCATTACTGTTGTTATCTAGTATATTCATTCCTGGGTCCCAGTGTCTACTTGTATATAACAGAGGTAATAAAAAATAAATAAAAATAAAAAAATACTGTACAGATTATTTACTAATGTTACGTTCAGTGCAAAGTGCAATTGTTATGAGCAAAGCAAATACATGCTCCCCTAGGTGCCGGTTGGGTCATATTGATTGAATAAAGTAAATGGTTCAAATTAAAGTGGGCAAAGATGCAAGGGAACCCAGGTATTATCATTTGCCTTGAGAAGCTGTTACTATCAATGCTCCATTTGCATCCATATTTGCAAATGTGCCAGCAGGGCCGTGCTGGAAATTTTGCAACCGACATCCCCAGTGACAAAATCAGTCCAAGTAGGATTGGTGCCCAAGGCCTGGCACCCTGCCTGTTCATTCCACATCTTTCTAGCCCTAAACTAAAAACACTATCTAGTTTCTGGGTCGAAAGCAGATTCATCATGAGGCTATATTGTTATTGGTATAGTTATTTATTAATAGTTATCTTTTCCGGCTCTCTGCCAATCATATTCTTAGGGGCTGATTTACTAACCCACGAATCCGACCCGAATTGGAAAAGTTCCGACTTGAAAACGAACATTTTGCGACTTTTTCGTATGTTTTGCGATTTTTTCGGATTCTGTACGAATTTTTCGGATCCAATACGATTTTTGCGTAAAAACGCGAGTTTTCCTATCCATTACGAAAGTTGCGTAAAAAGTTGCGCATTTTGCGTAGCGTTAAAACTTACGTGAAAAGTTGCGCATTTTTCGTAGCGTTAAGTTTTAACGCTACGAAAAATGCGCAACTTTTCGCGTAAGTTTTAACGCTACGAAAAATGCGCAACTTTTTACGCAACTTTCGTAATGGATAGGAAAACTCGCGTTTTTACGCAAAAATCGTATTGGATCCGAAAAATTCGTAAAGAATCCGAAAAAATCGCAAAACATACGAAAAAATCGCAAAGTACCGATCATTATGAAAAAAACGCAATCGGACTCCATTCGACCCGTTCGTGGGTAAGTAAATCAGCCCCTTAGTCTTACTTCATTTAAATAAAAATACTTCATATTCAAGTTCTGTTTGGCAGACACATACATTATACCAGCGTGTTGTTTCTCCAGAGAAATCAATGTCTCCTTGTCCCCTTGGACTGATCTTCTGTTCACACACTGTTTTTTTGCACTTTCCACAGCATTCCTCTGCTTTCTTCACATAGGTAAAGCCCTTTTGGATCAAAAAGAAAGCTGTTAGAGAAAATGAATCGATAAAGTACTACTGTCACTCGGTTGTCCCATGTGTCTCTGACTTCAGGATGTGTATTTTAAAGTTGGGGTTACCAGAACACTTGAAGAACTAGGGAACTCTAAAATGTGTACAAGTTTCTGTTTGTTTGTAGATTTCATGCAGTCGGTACACCCCTTCAAATTGATCCACAGTGCAAATATAGGTATAACAGTAGATCTTAAGATCACAAAAGCTTTGGATACTATGCTTGTTTAAGAACTCATCCAGGCCCCTCTTAAAGGCATTAACTGAATCTGCCATTACAATATCACTCAGCTTTAATGGCTAAATAGCTGGTTCTTTTTTCTTTTCTATGAGAGAAAATATTCTCAACTATCCGTTTATAATGCTATACCTGTCTAATGTACTTACAAAGAGTAATCATGTTTTCTCCCAAGCACGTTTTCTCCTGAGAAAGCAACCCCAACCTTAATAGCGTTTCATTATAGTTTTATTGTTTGAAGTCTATGGTTTTGTTCAACTCCTCATTAAAGCCAAATAGTCCAGAAACCAGTTTGGGTATATTCACCTGGACTTACAACTTTATTCTGTCTGCAGTTCTTTCTCAAGCTGACAGAAGCCCTACCAGGATTTAGGGTTCAAGTTTCCTCTATATAAAAAGATAAAAAGTTTGCTCCTGGTTTAGTAACCCATGGGAACCAATCAACAAGTAGTATTTATCTGTCTGCTACTTAGAAGCAAAGATATGCTTTGGTTGGTATAGGTTAATTATGGATTTAAATCTGTAGGTCACTTATTATGACCCGGGACATAAGTGTTAGAGAGTTAAGGGGCACAAAAGCGCACCCAAAAATGTCAGCTTGAGTCAGTTTTTTTTAATTTGCACCCTGTGCACTTTGTAAACTCTGCCTTTTGTGTTTTGCTTGTAAATAGGAACCACCTTCCACAACCCTGAATTTGTCTACAACACCCTACCCATTCAGATGTACAGTAGATGCACAATAAACTGAAATGCTGAAGACTCTTCACTACTGCATTTATTCTACAGTACATCTCTATTCCAAGGGCAATGGTTTAACATTACTTCCCTTGCAATGTCGATAGAAAAAAAGCTTAAAAAAAAGCTAAAACATAGAGGAGACAATAAATAATATACAGTAACCCGGGAGCGTAGGGTTACTGCTGTCCCCAAGGACAGTGCCATGTGCAATGCCTTTATCTGACCACCCAGGGAGGTGTGCCATATACACATTCAATGCATTACAGACATTTCAAACTTTTGCCCAGTCCTGCATTCTCATTTACAGTGTGCAAGGTTTCAGGAGGGTGGGGGCTACGCAGCACAGTGTATGGAGAGCCATTATTTCACAGTATCCTCATTGTTCTCCAGAGATATTCCCCGTAAAAACCAACATACTTCTGACTTGTAGAAATGCCATTGAATGTGAAGTAGAATCTTAACTGGTGCCTAAGCTGAGCTGCTGGAACAGGCTCCAGTCATAAAAACTAAGTAGTGGTTTCTTAAAATTGCTGCAAAATTAATTATGTAGTCCCTAATTACCACTGTGTGGTTAATTTAACCGCCGCTGCCTGCATTACAGTGAGCCACTGCACTGACAAATCCCTTTGTCCTTAATGAAAGCCAGTCATTTTTCCACTCACAAGAGAGCCACATCTTTCCAGAAGGATTGCAATCACACTTTGCTCTGGTTAACCTGCAGAAAGTTCCTTTTAAACATCTACTGTAAATTGGTATTAATGTTCTCTCTGTCTGCCTGGAATCTTTTTATGGCCTGAGGGGGAAGCTTATGACACATATCTTTGTTAGAAGGAAAATTGGACAAATGGCTCCTTAAAGTACAATGACGAAAAGAAAATAATCGAGGTCTTGATCAGGGGCTGATTCAGTAGGGTTCTGCAGAATAACCCTTAAATTTATAATTTCCTATAGTGAATTTAAATGAGAGCTAAAGCTTAACTTTGAGTTCTACATCAGCCCAACGCCTCCCACAGCCTCTTAGAAAGAAAAATCTGTAGCTCCCCTTCTTCTTTTCTGCCCATTACCAGCACTTGCTCCGTGCTGCTGTCACTTACCTGATCTTAGGGACATAAGGGACAATATACAGTAGATGTGTAGAAGTGCTGTATGTTCAGTATATTAAATATGGCATTTCTAGCCAGTGACTTAACTATAGAGAAAGCATAGTTGTGGGGTCTGCTTCCTCTATAAAAAAAACTCCCCTCCACAGCCGATCTCATGCCTAAGAGCTAGTGGGAAGTGGTAGACATAAGATAAGAGCGTTGGACATAAGAGCATAAGAGGTGGTTAACATGAGAGGTTTGTGGGCAGGCACATAGGTGGTGGGGCCAGGTAGAGGTGGGTGCACACTCTGGGCCCCCTGAAGATTTTTTTTGCAGGGGGGGGGCTGGTCGGATACAGTTACTCCACTGTTTCTAGCAATATTTGTTTTCAGAGTTTAGTCCTTCTTTCATCTAATTAAATTATTCAAATGTATATATACAATTACTTCCCCCTTGCTTTATTTTTTTTCCTATATAAAAGGTCTAACAGGATTTCTGTCCAAAACTTCCTTTAACACCTCCCATACCCAGTCACTGAGGTCTGACTAATAAAGAAATACATTCCTTATGTACTGACTGCTTCTTTGTAAAGACACATGTTGTGTAGACTAGAAAATTCCTTCCTTAGATCCTTAGATTGTGTTATATATTATTTTAAGTACAAATGAACAGACACAGCTTCTATAAACTTGTTAATAGTAGACTAGGCTATAGGGAGTTACTTAGCTGATTAATGCAGTTCTTTGAGGCATTGAGTATCATTACAATGAACAGTGAGTATTGTACGTTAAGTGCTATGCAACAAGCCTGTGGGGACTGAAAGTATTTGGAGTGTAGATGCACACAGTTTTATGTTGAGGAGGAATGTCACTTGTGCTACTTACCTGACCACAGTTGGTGTTGCATCTCTGCTGGAGACACTCTGCTATGAGAAGCCCTGTTACGGAATCTTTCTTATCAGTGCAAGTGCAGGATCTGCACCCATCTTCCCACATGCTTCCGGCTAGGTGAATATCGTTATTATATAAACAGACCTAGAGATAACAACACTTTTTCATTAAGTGGGCTCTGAGAGTTTAATACCAGAAGCCTTTAATAATGTGTATAAATTAGATGTGAGGTTTTATTTATGCACCCCCTTTGACTGGGTCCCAAACGCATACAAAGAATTATGGCAGGAGCGCATGTGGAAGTAAAGAACAAAGAACAAATAATAGTGCAATAGTGTAATGCAAATCAGGGATCAGGAGGAATAACTACCGAATCCCAAAAAAAGTGTGTGAAAGGCTAATTTGCTTAATGTATCACCACGTGCTGTAATGTTAAATGCTCACAAGATAGCAATATTGAATAGGCAAATAGAAATTTCTGATTCAACTTGTAGCCGTCTCCTCGCATATAGGCACAAAATGGAAGAGAAAGCAGCAAATAGTGCAAATCATTTATTATAAGTAACAGAATAAAAAGGATCTACTTACAAAGTGTAGATAATGTACAGGCTTTAAGAAAACTCAACGCGTTTCACGTACTGGCGGAACGCTTTCTCAAGAGTGTTAGAGAGTGTCTCAAGAGTGTAACACTCTTGAGAAAGCGTACCGCCAGTACGTGAAACGCGTCGAGTTTTCTGAAAGCCTGTACATTATCTACACTTTGTAAGTAGATCCTTTTTATTCTGTTACTTATAATAAATGATTTGCACTAACAGAATAAAAAGGATCTACTTACAAAGTGTAGATAATGTACAGGCTTTCAGAAAACTTGACGCGTTTCACGTACTGGCGGTATGCTTTCTCAAGAGTGTTACACTCTTGAGACACTCTCTAAAACTCTTGAGAAAGCGTACCGCCAGTACGTGAAACGCATCAAATTTTCTGAAAGCCTGTACATTATCTACACTTTATAAGTAGATCCTTTTTATTCTGTTACTTATAATAAATGATTTGCACTATTTGCTGCTTTCTCTTCCATTTTGTGCCTATATGCGAGGAGACGGCTACAAGTTGAATCAGAAATTTCTATTTGCCTATTCAATATTGCTATCTGGTGAGCATTTAACATTACAGCACGTGGTGATACATTAAGCAAATTAGCCTTTCACACACTTTTTTTGGGATTCGGTAGTTATTCCTCCTGATCCCTGATTTGCATTACAATATTGCACTATTATTTGTTCTTTGTTCTTTACTTCCACATGCGCTCCTGCCATAATTCTTTGAGTGGGCAATCAGTGTCAATAGGTGTACCAAACCTGTGCCAAATAAACGTCATTTTGAATGTGAGCTCTTAAAGTGAATTAGCCAATATTTTAAAAATGCTAGATGCAACATGCACCTAACTTTCGGCAAAATGCAACTGCATCCATTTTGATGCATCAAGCAAAAATGTGGCAGACATAACTTTTGGCTGCAAATGAGTTTTGCTGAAATTATGGTTAAAGCTTTGTCACTTCTGGTAATTTGGCAAATTGAGTCAGAAATTACACACTGCCCTATCTATTTATCTATCTATCAAATTTGATAAGAGGGTTGATTACAAAATGTAGTTCCCCTCACCTTGTCTGGGATGCAAGTAACACTTGTACAGTCGCAGTCATTGGTGGCGATTGATGAACTATATCCAGTTGGACAAACGACTGTAGAGTTTGTACAGCTGCAAACACATTCATACTTGTCACAGCAAGCGGTTTTCTGCAGCGCAAGTTGTTTGTAAGGTGGACAGATCAGGTTCTTGTGATTCGGACATTCTTCTATCCTGCAAGCTAGTCACACATAAATAACTCAGAATATGATTAAACATCCTTACATTTGTTTATTTTAACAATTAAATAAATTACTGCAATGGATCAGCTGGTCCTGTTAGGGTACACAGTGTGGTGAAGCTCTTGGTGTGCGTCATGAACCTGAAATCGGCATGGGGGGGCTGCTATGTAACTACAGTATGAAGTAGACTTTACTACGACCTGGTGCCACGTGTTGGTTTAAACAGGGAATATAAGATTACATTTGTTGATGTAACCCTTTTTTCAAGCCTTTATTATTTTCCTCTTGCTGATAGCCCTCTTTTTTTTATCACAATCCAAAACAAGCAGACGGAAGGGAGCATGGCCTAACAGCTGCAATGCATGGGTTATTTAGGTCATTGGGAGTGTCCTAAATGGAACCATCTATGTAGGGACAATTCCCTGGGGGTCACTTTTTCTGCAGACCAGTATTAAGCTAGCCAAAATACAAGTGGAGTTGTAGCATAGGCAACTAGCTAACTAGTATAGGGGTTCCTTAACCTTAAAATGAACTCTTAGGGGCACATTTACTAACCCACGAACGGGCCGAATGCGTCCGATTGCGTTTTTTTCGTAATGATCGGTATTTTGTGATTTTTTCGGAAATTATCGCGACTTTTTTTCGTAGCGTTAAAACTTGGGCGAAAAGTCGCGATTTTTTCGTAGAGTTAAAACTTGCGCGAAACGTCGCGCCTTTTAAGTTTTAACGCTACGAAAAAGGCACGACTTTTCGCGCAAGTTTTAACGCTACGAAAAAATCGCGACTTTGCGCAACTTTCGGAATGGCTACGAAAAACTCGCGTTTTTTTCCGCGCAAATCGTAAAGACGCCGAAAAAAATCGCCAAAAATACGAAAAAGTCGCAAAATGTTCGTTTTCCAATCGGAATTTTTCCAATTGGGATTCGAATTCGTGTCTTAGTAAATCAGCCCCTTAATATGACGTAGATAGTGATATTCTATGACAATTTGTCTTAGCTCTCCACTTATAGTAGTTTTTGTTCAGCAGCTCTCCAGTTTGAAATTTCAACAGCTATATGGTTGCTAGGGTCCAAATTACCCTAGCAACCAGGCAGTGGTGTGAATGGGAATAGATGATGAATAGGAGAGGTCTGAATAGAAAGATAAGAAATAGCTTTTTGGCTGCTGGGGTCAGTGACCCCTTTTTAAAAGCTGGAAATAGTCAGAAGAACAAGTCAAATAACTCAACAACTATAACAAAAAAATGAAGACCAACTGAGAATATTTATTTAATGTAATGTGACATTTCAGCCTATGGAACCACAAGCCACTTTGTTTGGTAATGTATATGATTACCTACTTTGGGAAACAACCAGGGACAGAAAGTTGGTCCATAATTGAAGACACATATCATTATACTTGTTACTGGGGTAGCTTGCAGTTTTACCCTCCTCTATGATACCAATGGCTAAGGCTAACCAGTTGCCTCCCATAGGTTTACTTGTGTGTTATAATCATCAAGGAGGAAGCTACTTAAATATAACTGTGGGTTGGCAGGCCCCAGTTTAAAACTATTCACAGCAGTGATATCTCTTTATGTTTCCTAATAGGGTGGTGGGAGAGTTCCACTAAAACTATATGTAGTCTCCTTAATATACAGGCACTAGTCTCATCTAACAATTGGGTGCTGTCCTTTCACTAGTTCTAGCTTACTCTCCACCAGTGACAACTGAATTATTTGTAAAAGGGAAAAATAATTTAAATATTTGTTTTAGTCCCAAAGTTTCAGATTTAAAATAACTGTAACTATATTTTTCAACTAGAAGTAGAGCAGCTGTAGGACAGGACGGCTAGCCTGGTGCGTAGTCAGAAACATATGCTGGAGAAGTAGTGAAAAATAACTCTGTCTCTCTAGCACTTTTTTTCAAACATCTTTCCCGTGTGAAAAGCATTATTCTCTCCGTTATTGCCTCTCTGGAAGCTCACTGCATTGGAATGCGCATAGAAAATCCTTAGCCAAGCTGGTGGTATGGATTTGGAGTTTGGTTAATAACGTGGAGGGATAAAGGGAATGAATTTTTCTCTGGAGAATATAAAATGAATCAAATTCAAACCAAAGGTCATCTGCTGAAAGATGGAAAAGGAAGCCCTTCATAAATTAGTGTAGCCGCCGAGCCCCATGACAAGCAGTGCAGAATGTTCATTGCCTGTAGTGGATGTTAAATAAAGCTTTTCAAATCTGTTAGTTTTTACTTATAGTTTTTGAAATATAAATGGTTTATTAGTGAACTTCCCAAACTTGACAGGGTCGGACTGGCCACGGTGATACCCAAAAAACTCCCAGTGGGCTTGTTTGCTGTTTCTAGCAATCTTTTATTTACAGTACAACTTTATTTCATTTGTGTCCCCTCTTACTGCCACATTGTCTGCCCGCTACCTGGTAGAAGTCCCATAAGCCTTGGCTAAAGTGCTTGCAGCATGGGGTGCCACCCATGAGCAGTAAGGGGACTGGTTGGTGTGCTGTGTGACGTGTAGAGGATGTACAGTGGTTGGTATGGGAGGGGCCAAGAGGTTGGTTCCCTGTGGGCCCGAAGTTCTTCAGTCCAACACTCCTGCTTGAAAACTTGGGCATTCCAAATGACTGATCCCTTGTACTAACTTGTTCCTCATTCAATCAGTCTGTGGGTTGCAGAATGCGTAAGTTGTAGCTGCTATGGAGAATTTTATACTGAAGCCTGCTTAGCCAAGCCAGCCCACAGCTGTATCAAGTAGCTTCCTCTTAGGCAATTACAACACACAGCAAGAGCTATGGAGGTAACCACTTAGCCTAAGCTATTGGTAAAATAGAGGTAGAATATTGGTAAAATAGAGAGTAAAACTGCAAGTTGACCTGGTAACAAGAATATTACATTTCTATTCAAATATGGACAAAATCAAAAGTAAACTCCATGAACACCAACACTTGTTTCAACTAATTGTTAGCAGTGGTGGATTGACAAGAGGCTTAAAAGGGAGGGTTCATTAAAGGGGCCCCAGCGTTGGGTGAAAAGGGGCTGGGCTTGGCAGACAGGGGATGGAGTAGAATAGACTGAGGCAGGGCCAGGGAGCAGCCCCTATCCCCTTTTTTGACTTGTACAACTGTGTTCCCCTAAAACAGCCCCATTTGCCCTACCTGTTTACAAAAAGCAGATTAGTGGGTTGCAAGCGAGATTTGGTGAAGCTTCAACTGCACGTGTTTAGGTGCCACGATGATAGAACCTCATTTAAAATGAAGGGACATTATTCCAGCGATTAAATATAATTTCTATAATTGATATGAGAAGCTCATATTTAAAGCCTTATTCGGGTGCAGAGTGCATTGTTTTTTGCACCTTGTACCAAAAGAATTTGCCCTTGTGTTTAGAGGCGCAAGTCTTATCTGTCTCTTTATGTGGTATTGCCTGCATTCAGCAGCATTGCGTACCAGAGTGGCAAAAAGTGGGAATGTCCCATTTTGGCAGCACAAGGAGCAGAGCACTGCAATGGCTCAGTGTATGCGCTTTGTGTACGGGGTTCTCAGCGCCTTTAGTTCTCCAGCACTTGGGCCTAGCCTTCCATAACTAAGGCTTCTCATTTCTGCGTAATGGAAAATATAAAAACTGTTTAAAAGGTATATTAAAGTCCACTGCAGTTTTTTAGTGGCCTCTTTACCATAATCTAAGTTCCACTGTAATACGATATTTGAAATAATAAACAGTACTTTTGCACTCATTGGGTACAGGTGTAGTATCCACTAAATTAAGGTGCAAGATGCATAGGCATATATTCCTCTGTTTCATCCACCTTTATAATAAATAATGGATACTTCTACTTTGCAAATGACACATGTAGGCTGCTGTTTCCTTTGCCTGGTCGGTAGGCCCAAAACAGTGAGATCATTAAACCCTTTCACAGAGGGTGTCATTCAGAAGAATGAAACATCAGTGCAAAATAATGAGGTATCATATTGCGGGAAACAGTGACCTCTGGCGCAGGTTTAGTTGCAATGTCCTTTGCTCAATCTGGATGGTAGGAATCATCAGGCTGCGTGCATCTTTTGAAACAGAAAACTTACCACACTCATAATTGGGTTTACAGTGCCCTGGGTTTGTGAGGACGGGGACAAGGCCATTCTCGCAGTGTGGCACAGGATTCACATCACAGGTTGTAAGATCACAAACTGGAAAAGAATGATATATTTTATGTTTAGCAGCTTTATTCATTAAGTTATTATCAACACACACTTACTATATAAAGCACCAACTGCAGGGCTGTACAATCGAAGGAAGTATTCATCAGGATTAGCGGGATTTAAATAAATGATACTGTTTAAACTGTATAGTATCTATTCAGTGCTAGAGTAACTGAGGAACATAGGTAATTTAAAAAAATATATATATAACCCATCCTAATACAGCTTCAAAGGTGATATCCTTGCCTCATTTCAACCAGGTACCATTCATTTATCCATCCTGCCTCTGTCCATCCCATTTCATATCTTTCCATTCGTTCTTCCCTCCTGAGCTAACAGACATTTTCTTCTCATCCTCAGTAATTAGTAAAGTAAACTTTAATGCTTTTAGTTGTCAAGCTGTACATCAACTGCTTCTTCCTATATGTAAATGATCTGCAATTTGTTTCACACTGACATAGGGAAAGGCAACCCAAAGAAAAGACTAATACCTGACAAGATTGGCAATTACAGTAAGTAACAATGGAAGGGGATTAGGTATATGGCATGTTGGGTGTTTGCAGAAGGGATGCGACTATGGCAGGAATTCTGACTGGAATGGGCAGAGTTTGGGCATGTTTGGGTGAAATAAGGTTTGGCCAAGGCAGGTCATGGGACCAGTCAAGCTTTCTCTATAGATAAGCTATTTTTTTGGCAGGGGCTGTTACCCAAGGAGCCTGAGCAGGCAGTAGCCTAATAGGCTGTGCTTCCTGGAGTGGGAAGGGGTCAGATAGTTAATAAGCAACTTAACAGTCCTTAATGGCGGCCCTTGTTTGGACAGTGACTTTGTTTAGGCAGAAAACAGCAACATAAGGCAAGTTATTTTCAAGATAATTAAAGGTCACCTAAATCTTTTATAGCAGTTCTACTCTACCCAAATGTTGCTATACTACAGAATTCTCCAGCATAATTCAAGGCTTAAAACATGATGGGAGCTGTAGTTCAGCATATGTAGAGATAGATTCTTAAAGCCACACTGCATGATAAACCCTCTTTCTGTCCTCCAAGGTTAGAGCATTGTATTGGCAATGAAATCACTTATAAGCATGTACAACACATTCTAAAAGTTGCTCTTTGGCAATAGGAGAATAGATGAATGGCATATATATGTATAAGCTATAAAATTCTTTATTATCAGAAAGTTGGACACAAAAAAAACCTAAACTATTACTTTCATTTAAGTGCATTTCTCTGTTTCCCTGGTTTTCACTGCCTGTCAAACGTGCCAGTCTGGTGTGAGTCCTACAGAGGCTGATGGCACTCACATTAATAACTTGCCGTTTTCTGCTTTCTTTTTAATGTAAAACATTAGTCTCTGTTATGTCCACTTCAGCAGAAGCGCATTTAATAAAACTGTGCACAGGGGACACATTATATTTGAGCCCAGCAGGTTAGATTTATCTTTCAAATATATCATTCATTTCAAAGTCACAAACCTGTAAAAACAAATGAGGAGCACAGGATAGCATGGAATTCATTCCCACTTATATTTCCGCTATTCACCTCCAAAGTCAAATCATTCTGGTTTCTTACGTGTACCACAATTTTAACGGTTTTGTACAAGACAGTGTACTCTTGGCAATAACAGAAGGCCAAAAAGCACTTGCTGGAACCACAATAGAGCTACTTAATCAATGTATGAGTTAGAGGAGAAGGGTTTAGAAACTGGCATTTCAAATATTTTGTATCCATTGAATATGTCTAACTGATTCAGTCCTTCACACTCCTGCACTGCTATCTGTCTGTCTTCAATATTCTTCTTATTTACTCAGTGGTTAGAGGCTTAAATTCTTCCTTTAGCACTGCAGTTTCACACTGAGGAGTCATCAGTATGGATTTACTGTTAGCCATATGCTCCAGCCATCTTTGCCTTAATGCTTGACCATCAATGGCTTTGTAGCTAGGGTTGCAGGAGCCTCACGTAATCCCCCGAATCCCAACCAGTCTGTCTGATCTGCTGAGGCCTGCCTTCTGTATGTATGTATATGTATGTATATATATATATATGGTATTGATAGATAGAAACTGGCATGGAAACTGGCATGGTTTGCACCAGGAATATATAAGCCTTGATTTCTGCTAACTGTCAAATAGTCAATTGAACTGTCAAATTGCAGTGGAAACTGAGCAACTTTTAAAAAAGAAAACTAGAAAACTAGACTGCATGATGGGCAGTAATAAATTAAGTAACATTCATGACACCCACCAGATATTTTAAGACTTAACAACCTTGCATAGAATTCAGGCTCCCAGGTTAAAATCTAAAATCATACCTGCTGCTCTCTCCACAGGGAGGCAAGGTGAGAATACTACTTTAAATGGCATAATAGAAAATGTTCTCCTTTAGTTCAGAGAAGACTCTATGGAATTGGAGATGGTGAAGGGGGCAACATTGGCCTGGGCAGCAGCAGTTCCAAAAATGCCCTTGGCTGTCTATATGACCTCTCCTGTCTTAACTATGCAGTCATCATGTCCCAGTTAAGGCTTGCGTCTTGGTCAGCTACCCACCCCCAATAACTATCTTCCCAGCCTACCTCTTTCACTTAGTCTACTTAGTTTGAAATGTCCCTTGAGTAGAGATCTTTTCTTGGGGACCCATTCCTTGTTTTACACCTATAAGTTTCTCTTCATTTGTATGTACAATAAATGGCAGAGACTAGAGCTTGTAATATTATATCAGTTGCTAGTGAATCAGTATCTTTTGTGAATATTGGTATTAAAGGAGAAGTAACTCTATTTCTTATTTATATACTATATATATATATATATATACAGTGGAGGAAATAATTATTTGACCCCTCACTGATTTTGTAAGTTTGTCCAATGACAAAGAAATGAAAAGTCTCAGAACAGTATCATTTCAATGGTAGGTTTATTTTAACAGTGGCAGATAGCACATCAAAAGGAAAATCGAAAAAATAACTTTAAATAAAAGATAGCAACTGATTTGCATTTCATTGAGTGAAATAAGTTTTTGAACCCCTACCAACCATTAAGAGATCTGGCTCCCACAGAGTGGTTAGACACTTCTACTCAATTAGTCAACCTCATTAAGGACACCTGTCTTAACTAGTCACCTGTATAAAAGACACCTGTCCACAGAATCAATCAATCAAGCAGACTCCAAACTCTCCAACATGGGAAAGACCAAAGAGCTGTCCAAGGATGTCAGAGACAAAATTGTAGACCTGCACAAGGCTGGAATGGGCTACAAAACCATTAGCAAGAAGCTGGGAGAGAAGGTGACAACTGTTGGTGCGATTGTTCGAAAATGGAAGGAGCACAAAATGACCATCAATCGACCTCGCTCTGGGGCTCCACGCAAGATCTCACCTCGTGGGGTGTCAATGATTCTGAGAAAGGTGAAAAAGCATCCTAGAACTACACGGGAGGAGTTTGTTAATGACCTCAAATTAGCAGGGACCACAGTCACCAAGAAAACCATTGGAAACACATTACACCGCAATGGATTAAAATCCTGCAGGGCTCGCAAGGTCCCCCTGCTCAAGAAGGCACATGTGCAGGCCCGTCTGAAGTTTGCCAATGAACACCTGAATGATTCTGTGAGTGACTGGGAGAAGGTGCTGTGGTCTGATGAGACCAAAATAGAGCTCTTTGGCATTAACTCAACTCGCTGTGTTTGGAGGAAGAAAAATGCTTCCTATGACCCCCAAAACACCGTCCCCACCGTCAAGCATGGGGGTGGAAACATTTTGCTTTGGGGGTGTTTTTCTGCTAAGGGCACAGGACAACTTATTCGCATTAACGGGAAAATGGACGGAGCCATGTATCGTGAAATCCTGAATGACAACCTCCTTCCCTCTGCCAGGAAACTGAAAATGGGTCGTGGATGGGTGTTCCAGCACGACAATGACCCAAAACATACAGCAAAGGCAACAAAGGAGTGGCTCAAGAAGAAGCACATTAAGGTCATGGAGTGGCCTAGTCAGTCTCCGGACCTTAATCCAATAGAAAACCTATGGAGGGAGCTCAAGCTCAGAGTTGCACAGAGACAGCCTCGAAACCTTAGGGATTTAGAGATGATCTGCAAAGAGGAGTGGGACCAACATTCCTCCTAAAATGTGCGCAAACTTGGTCATCAATTACAAGAAACGTTTGACCTCTGTGCTTGCAAACAAGGGGTTTTCCACTAAGTATTAAGTCTTTTTTTGTTAGAGGGTTCAAAAACTTATTTCACTCAATGAAATGCAAATCAGTTGCTATCTTTTATTTAAAGTTATTTTTTCGATTTTCCTTTTGATGTGCTATCTGCCACTGTTAAAATAAACCTACCATTGAAATGATACTGTTCTGAGACTTTTCATTTCTTTGTCATTGGACAAACTTACAAAATCAGTGAGGGGTCAAATAATTATTTCCTCCACTGTATATATATATATATATATATATATATATACATTCCTATACCTAAGTGCCTAAATATCAATAGGTGATAAGAAACAATTAATAAGCTGAAAGTTGTCTGGGCACGATTGTTCTCTTTTAATGTATGATCATATAAAGTAAGAAAGCCTGAATAAAAAGGCTGAATTACATGATGGTTTAACCCACTTGCATTGCTTTAATCCACTTGAATTGAACTTTCTAAGAGTGTTCAACAGAGCCACGCCAAGTAAAATAAAGCTTAAAGCCAATACGATTGTGCGACTGAATTCTTAGCAGAGTCATTACATGCACAGTCAACACACAATACCCGTTTATTAACTTTAATGGGAAGGAAGTCAAAATGTATTAACTACTGGATTAAAGCAGTCTCCTCTTATTGACTCAATGCATTTAGGCATATACTATGTTTTAACATGAAAATGTGGCATGTTACGTTTGTAATGTTTATTGTCATGGTAACAATGCACCAAGAGGAAGGGCCTTGCAGTAAAATGATCTAATATAATAAGAATAAAGGACAAGATGTAACTTCTAGAGAAACAACACAAATCCCCATCTGCCTTTTCAGGTCTTTCCACTGTACATATGCTTGCCCGAACATTTTTAAATAAGCAGAACTTGTGACTATTATAAAAAAGTATTTGGTTAAATATATATATTAAAGTTTAATGGGAGAATATGAAAGGTACACCCATTGAGAAAATATGAACATGCTTTTTGACGTATTGAGTCAATCCAAACCCTTAATACCACTAAATGATGCTTGCAAAATATTATACAGTATCATTCAGATAGCAGAAATACATACATAAAAACATATGGGCAAACATATGGGCACGATTGTGATGCAGCGAGTCTCCGATGATAATTTGTGGGCCATCCTAACACCTTAGTTCCAAAACTGACGGTTAAAATGGAATGTGACAGATACACTAATTCCTTTTTAAGATATTCAAGAGATCACTGGTCTACTAATATTAACCTTATAATAACAGACAAAAATACATTCCTGAGATTTGAGAGCTCCCATCCAAAAAACTCAAGGGTAAATTTACCAATTTACCAGTTTGACAATGAGAAGGAGCTTGAAATCTTGACAGTAAAAGAGCAGTTTTTGAAACATTGATATCCCTTTTTCTGTTATAGGACGGATCCTGGAATTGGAACAGGCATGTATGGCACAGGGCTTATAACACTGATAAAAAAAAGTGCACCAAAAAAAAATTCCCTTTTGATAGAACTTTTTTAACAGTAGTGCTAAATAATGTTAAGAAACACTGAAACATACTTACATCTGACAAAATGCTGTAAACTAAAAAGATCACTTACCCATGTATATGTAAGTTATTGGGGGGTTTATTAGTACAGGTATGGGATCCCTTATCCGGAAACCCGTTATCCAGAAAGTTCTGAATCACGGAAAGGCCATCTCCTATAGACTCCATTATAAGCAAATAATTCTAATTTTTAAAAATGATTCCTTTTTTCTGTAATAATGAAACAATACCTTGTACTTGATCCCAACTAAGATATAATTAATCCTTATTGGAGACAAAACAATCCTATTGAGTTTAATGCTTTTTTAGCAGACTTAAGTTATGGAGATCCAAGTTACAGAAAGATCCCTTATCCAGAAAACCCCAGGTCCCAAGCATTCTGGATAAGAGGTCCCATACCTGCACAGCAGATCCTGTTTGTAAATATTCAGTGCCTAAACATCTGTAACAAAATTGGGGTGCTATAAATTCAATAATTGCATAAGTTGCAGCACAATGATTAAAGGTACATATTTGGCACATCCATATTATGGCTGTACATATATGATTCAGGGACATTATGATTGCTGTACGGCTTTTCGTGTTTATATTACTAAACGTACATGTTCCCTTACATGGGTAAGACTAAAAGAATATTTAAGACCGGATTTACTAAACACAAACTCCATATCAAAACAACTATTGAAAGGTATAATTAAGTCAAACTTGATGAGAATCCTTTGGCACTACATTATGCAAAGGAAGGACATAATGTCTGTGTCTGTGATCTACAAGTAATAATCATTGATCAAGTCCCACCTATTAAAAGGGGTGGTGACCATAAAATAATTATATATGGTGCATTACATCAATGTGCACCATGTTGCAGTGTATACCATTCACTTTTGTGGCTAAGGAGTGCATTACACTGAAACATTCCTTGGCATGGGGTTACCATGATTTCACAGGAAATGTTAGGGAAAAACAAATTACTGGAGGAAAGTATGTGTATTACACTTTCATAGTTCTTAAACTACAGTAAAACTGCAAGTACATAGTTTCTTTAACTACTTTAACTACTTTAACTAAGCATATTTGTATTTAATAATCTAGTTGGTACTTACCACACTCATAATCAGGGCAGCATTGTTCAGAAGTCTTTTTTAGTCTCGGAATTTCACAAGGACCGCAGGTGAGAGCTAGAGGAAGCAATATTCAGAGTTAGTACAGACAGAGCAATAGAAAATGAGCACTTATATATTAAATAAATAGGTTTCATGCTGTTACGTTTGACTGTAGGGCATGGCATTGCTGTGCAATTAATCATCCGGTTTTCAAGACACATGCAGATGGAGCAGGGAGCATTTGTAGGGATCCAGGTCTCTAAAAGCTTGGAAAATAAATAAATATATTATACTTGTTTTGTTATTGGGTCACACACAACTATCTGCTCATACAATTTGGTGATTTGCATCTGATTTGGAAATGTCGAATCACTCCTGAGCCTAACAGTAGCTGTCTACTCTTTGCCTCAGTCATGTATCTAAATAAGTTAAGTTCCCTTTGAGAAAAATGATACCAAAGTGGCACAGTATGACCATATAAACATTCATCAGTTTCACAATGACACTGGGTATATATATATATGTATATGCATAATTTGGAATATAATTTTAGGTTTTATTCCAAAGACATTGTGGCTCATTTATCAACAGGGGGCAAATACACCCTTGTTCATTGTCCACGTTGCTAAAATACAACTCATGCAGAGGGTTGTGTCTATGGGTGCTACATAGATCTCCATGGAAGTGCAAAACGCATGTTGTCACAATGGTAAAATTTAACTCAAGTATGAAGTGCTTTTGATAAATTACATTTTAAACATAAGTATAGTGATTCTATCCAAGCAAATACTAGTTCTCTTTCTTTGTCTTTCTTTTCTTGAGATGCACTGCTACATCTCTACTAACTCACTAAATCGTTTGAAATGCTTCTCCAACTTTAGTTGCCTACATTAGAATACTACTTACCTGGTGTTCCTCTCCATATCTGTCTGTGCACTGGGAGCAGACTTTTTCATTGACACATTTGCCATTAACAATCACATCTCCCTCAGGACAAAAACAGCCTTCTGTTGATGAGTCCGAGCAAAGCGTTCCATTCAGTGTTTTCCCACATTCCTTATTGCACCCCATGTGGCAGTGATGATATACCATCAATCTTGGGCATTCCATTGCTGTTACGCAAAAAGCAACATTATTCATTAAGGCATAATTTATGTGATCATATTCAAAGGGCACCACAAACTGCAACATGCATACTTGCACTCTATGTGGTTAGGAAAACCTTCATCTTTTTGGTGTATTTAAATGTGCAATTTAATTTGACTCTAGAAATGGAGATTGGTCACCAAGAGGCAGCATTTATTTATTATTTATTATTACCTATATTATTACTATATGGTGTGTATCATATGCATAGGGACCTTTAGACACTTGCTTTTCGTTTTGCTGTATGGACTGAGCATAGACATCCAAAAGAGACTGTAACAAGATCCATATGTCTGCGATTTATTTAAAGTTACAGTGTCGTGCAAATAAAGCCTTATCTGTGTGTGTGATTGTGAATCAGAGGAGTTCCCAGGGAGGGGTATTACAGCCCAGTCCTGACCCTGGGTGGAGGCACACCATTTTATGTATCTGCTTTCCCATATAACCGAAACACAGGACTCTTGTAGTGCAGAGTTTCCTTCAGTAGCAGTATAGGGTTCAATTATTTTATCTGAGGCATGTTCCTTAAATGCTTCCCACTTCCAAATATAATCTGCTGGTACTACTTAATTTTAATTAAACTACTTATTAATATTACCCACTTAGCACTAACCAACTGCCCAATACACAGTTCTATTCCCCTTTTTCTTTTCTTTTTTTCTTTTGAAATCTTACAGAATTAATTTTAGCCAAGAGCAAAAGTTGCCATCTTGTAGAAATTCCTCCCTCCTCTTCCTGAATGTGTCCTGTTATGTAATTAAATGCAATTAAGCTTCATCAAAGTAGGTAATCCACAGCTGACCAAATGACACTTGTCTATATCAAAAGAGGTCTTGTGTGCACATCAGCTGTGCTTAATTATTGGGTCATACCTCCGTTTCTAATTCTAGTAATCAAGCTTCTAGCTACTGTATGACTTAATGTTTAAAATAAACCTTTCAATTTGGTAATTCTTAACCCACAATGGAACTGCATTCAGCTAGTACAATATAAAGGAAGTATATATAATTGTTCAGCTAGGGGAGGTTGGGAGGTTATTTCTACATTGTAGCAGTTATCAAATATCTGTAGTTTAGAGTGGAAGTGCTGTGAGCATCCCAAGGACCACTTATATTACTTAAATTTTAGCAGACTTAAAGGAACAGTAACACTAAAAATGAAAGTTTTTTAAATCAATTAAAATCTAATGTACTGTTGCCGTGCACTGGTAAAAGTTGTGTTTTTGCTACAGTAACGCTAATATAGTTTATATAAATAAGCTGGTGTTTGGCCATGGGGGCAGCCATTCAAGCTGGAAAAATGGAGAAAAGGCACAGGTTACATAGCAGATAACAGTTAACCTCTCTAGAATACAATAGTGTTTTATCTGTTATCTGCTATGTGCCTGTGCCTTTTCTCCTTTGAATGGCTGCCCCCATTGCTACAGTGCAACTTTATTTATATACATTTCTGGGGAAAACACCTAAGTTGTACCAGTGCAGGGCAGCAGTACATTATATTCTAATTACTTTCATATACTTTCATTTTTTGGCGTTACTGTTCCTTTAATGTATGCAGATCCAAATTATGAAAGGAACCCTTATCCAGAAAACCCCAGGTTCCTAGGATTTTGAGTAACAGATCCCATACCTGTATTATATTATATTATATACTAATCTACTAATATACTAGTCTATTGGGCTGTGTTTGACATGTGTACATGTGTAGCTAGGGTTGCCACCTCTCTTGCCTGGTAACTCTGGGCAGGGCATGACATTAAGGGGTGGGGTGTGATGTGGTGGGGTGGGGCTATGACTTGACAATCAGCGATTGGCCAATTGCCGCGTCAATCTTCAAGAATCCTGCCTGGTTTTCCAAACTGCAAAAACTGAGCAGGTAGTTTTGACCCAGACAGCCCTACCGAAAACTGGGCTGTCTGGGTCAATACCAGAGAGTTGGCAACCCTATGTGTAGCCAACCTGGCAAAATAGTTGCACATTCAAGCCCAGATTTTTGGGAAAGCCACCCAGGCCTACGGCAGCAGAGTTACAGAGGTGGAATGTTGCCCACTTGCCTTATTGGCTCTACTGTGCTGGAATTAAACGTCCTGTCCCCGGTGAGGCCCCTGATTATCCTGTAGAGCGATGCATGGGTTAAAGCGAGCTGTGAAGTGATGCGCAGGTGGGCCCAATCTCCTAGCAGTTCTCGCTTACACGTGCATGTACGCATGGGAAAGAGGTATGCCTGTATTTATACTTACTATGGACACAGGGCCTGATTTACTGATTATTACTATTGAGGGGGTAAAGCTAAATCATTTGTTTTGAAATTATGGTGATACCCCCTTAAGAGAACCGATCACAGCAAATTATTGCCTAGTTGCTATTGGTAACTGCACTTTTGAATTTGGGCACCTATGTTAGTAAATGTAAAATCTCCTAAATATTATATGTAATCCCAATCTGAGCAATGGTTAGTGTGAGATTTGAGGTAAGGACTTTGAATGGGGGCCATGATCAAATGTTGTACCTCAAAGGGTTATTTAAACTGAAAAACTAAACATTGAAATGGGAAGTCATCCCTGAATTATCTGCCAGTCTGTTGGGCCAAAATAATCTAAGGAAAGGCTAATTCACTAAGAATGCTAATATGGCCTTCTTCCACAGTGAATCTAATTATTAAGGGCAGGGCTACACGGGGAGATTAGTCCCCCCGCAACAAATCTTCATTGCCGCGGGCGACTAATCTCCCCGCAATGCCATCCCGCTGGTGGGATGGCATACGCGTCGCCGTGATGTCCAGCAGTCGCCCAAACTTTCCTCTCAAGACAACTTTGGGCAACTGGGGGACTTTGCATCGGCGATCATTGCCGGGTTACTATTACGGGTATCCCAAGGCCGCCCCCGTTCTGTGCTCCTTCCCCCCCTGCACGATCACAACCCACCCCCCCCATGAGAACTTTTAAACTCCCATGCGGAGCAGTGGGGAGAGCTGTGGTGGGGCCCCTAAGTTTCTGCCGCCCTAGGCCCAGGCCTTTGTGGCCTCCCCACATATCCACACCTGCCAGCTATTTACATTCTAACCAGTGGGATGGAATTGCAGGGAGATTAGTCGTCCATCACAATGAAGATCCCTGTGCACCCCTGCCCTAAGGAGAAGGAATGGTACAATCACTGGGGGGGTGCCAAAATGTTAAGACGGGGAGGTGGATGAGAGAGCAAAGTTGGTTCAGGGTACAGGGGTTGGAGAAGATGAGGAGAGGGCATTGGTGCAAAGAAGCCATGAATATAGCAAAAGAGGTAGGAGGAGACAGAGGTAATATTCTTTTACTATAGACCGGGTTCTGTGCAGGTCATGTGACTTGAGGTGAGAAAATGTTAACATACAGTACAATCCATTTTGCGTACAACAACCTGCCTGGTGCAATAACCTTCTGGAAACCTTTGCTTTAATATTTTGAATACCCTAACATTTTGCAGACGTTGCCCATATTAATATGGTTAACAATATAAATATAACATGTAATGATGGTGGCAGCGTATAATGAATTGATCACAAAGTAAGAAACTATTTTGACTGCTCAAGGATAGCATCATTGTCATAACAATGGGACTCCTTCCATTTTTCTTGGGTTTTCCATTTGTCTTATACATTTGATCCTCCTACATCACACTGGACTTACAGTACTCATGCAGCCACTTTAGCTACAAAGCAAAATACTTGTTGTCATATTTGAAGATACCATTGGCTGATTTGGTGCACAAACCCTCTCCAGTCTACCAACCACTTCCTCCTTGTGTGTGGGTAAAGGTGGGAATGGGTTTGGCATCTCACCACTTTGAAACCTATAAAAAACAGCTTTTTAAAAGAATGACAGAGTAGCATTTTATACTTACGGCAGAAATCTGGGGTTCTCCAATTGATGCACACTCCATTAATTCTACACACATGCACATATGCAGCAATGACCTCACAGATATCTTGTCCATGGCAACTTGCTTCTTCGCATACTGTAAAGTACGGTTTGGGTGGGAATATTGTGTGGCATGCCTCAAATGTTTTGGAGAGCATAATTTTACATTCAGAACTGATGGGTTGTGTACAAGCCTTATCCGGTTTGGTTTCACATGTTCTGCCAAGACTGTCGACAACTGTCCATTCCTTAATGAATTTACTGCTGTCTGTAGTTACTGACCCATCACTTAACGTAAAGTCATTCACTGTATTCTGGTCACAGATGCCTAAACACAGGAAAAAAAAATGAAATGACAAGGGCTAATCAAAGCTCTAGTCTATACTATACAATAGTTATAGCAACAGCAAGAAGAAAGCAAGTTTGCTTAGTAGTAGAGGGAGGTTACCATGTTTATTGTGCCACGAAACAGGGTCTTATTATATATATATATATATATATATATATATATATATACTGTATATGAGTCCAAAATGGGGAGCACACCACACGATAGTACTAAACCTTGGTGCAGAGCTAGAAATTCTACGAGCAGGTAGGAAATGTCGGCACTCCTACCTGCTTATATATATATATATATATATATATATATATATGATAATAATCAGTATATGGGCAGATACAGACATAATAGCATGCATACAAATAGGGCAGCATGTTGGTGAACAACAGAACTCACTGAATCAAGAGTATCAGTACAGTATGTAGTCAACTACAAATATAGATGATATTATCTTTGGCCTGCCAAAACCCAGCTTTTTTCCAGTCATTCTACCAAAACCCACTACCCTCTCTGCAGTCTAGATTAACTACTGAGAAACATCTCAATCCATCTTTTGCTTTACTGCCAAGAAGTATATCCCCAATTCTCTCTCAAGCTTTTAACAGCAGAACACCAAGCAGGCTTTCAGGTCTTGTCTAATGACAATATGAGCCTAGAGTAGCCCCCTTCAGAATGAAGTTCTATATATTCCCCTTTATAAATGAATTACTCACCACATAGGCCGGAGGTTCTTAAAGAGAATGCAGCTGGATTGAGCTGAAGTACAAACTCATTGTTTGCTGGTGTGAATGTAAAAACGAACCCTAATTGAGGAATTTTGACTTCATGCACAATCTCTCCATACAGTGTGACTTCAAAGTTATCATTTGCATAAGGTAGTGGAACAATATCTCCATTTACAGAAACCTTGGAAAGTGTAAAGAACATTTTTTCAACAGAGCACCCAGAACAGTTGTTACTTAAATGACATTCTAGCAAAATGTATAACAGGATAAATCTATATTACAGTATTTTTAAATAGCGATACTGGGTCACATAATTACATTATTAATTTGGGGTGTAAAAAGACAAAAGTCCTACACCTCCAAATGACCCCCATATATACATAAACAGACCTATAAATACACATACATACATATATTAAACCAACTGTATATCCTGAGATTCCAAGCCACTGTTAAATAGAATCTGCCATCACAACATTTTGACTCCTTCACTGATTTGGCTTTTACAACGCAACCAACTGTGAGGAAAGTTTTGTAAATGCAACTGCGGCTGTAAATGACGCCAAATGTTTTGTAGATAGCGCTGTAACCCTATTTCACCAGCTCTTCCCTTTCACTTGAATTGATAATGTGAGGTGTATGGCAAATGCTTGATTGGATAGGTTGATTTCAAGGATTAAATGTTGCTAAATAATAAAATGCAATAACGATAAATAGGAATTATTATTATGATTTGGGGGCGTAAACCTTTGGAAAGCATTGCACAAGTCATATAGAACAAATGTAAAGTATATTTGCGTGTAGAAACTGGCCATTATCCATTTAATCTATGTAACAGTTGCATGGTGATTTTTTTTTCTTCTTAGCACTTAAATAGGCGTTATTTTCTGGCTGTGTGAGATATTTTCAGCAGTGCATCATCATTCATTGAATATTACTCACAGACTGTAGGAAGCAAGCCAAGGGTCGTTTAGAAGTCAACAAGCATTATATTTTAGTAGGTATCATCTAAATTCCAGCCTGTCATTTAATGTTAAACATTATATATCTATGTGACCCTGCTCTCTGCCCAGTTCTCCCCTGCTTCTCTTCTAGGTTCTACATTTTACTAGTTCTATATACAGTAAATTTACTCCCACCTCTCGCTACAATTACACTTGGCTTCTATATCAACCCATGGATGTCTTATTGCACTCACACATCATTTAGCTATCTTCTTCCAAATTTAAATGCTCTTGCAAAAAAAAACTACTCTTTGAAAACAGGTCCATGAGATTTTATGTTGAGAAATGTAGTGCATATAACAGAATGTACATGTGTGAGTCAATAATGCATGCAATAAATCTGGTCTTTTTTTTACAACAAATTCTACGTCAAAGAAGTACCTAAATTAGGACTAAGAACACCTGTGAGTTGCCTGGTCATGAGAATTCCATTTGAGCAATAGGGACCAACTTGTTCATTGGTAATAATGACTATATTGTCAAAGGCAGCAAAATTTCAGCACTGTAGTTGGCTTGACTCAAGGTCCAGTGGGGAAAAGCTTATAGGGACAGCTATCACTTACCTGCATGTTGGATGAAAGTAGTATAGAATATTTATTATGCTTCACTTCAACTGACTTCATGCATGTTTGATGATTTGTTGTGTTGCATTCTGCATTGTGAAGGATAACTTTAACATCATGTACTTCATCATGGAATAGCACGTATGAGCAGGCACCCATCAGTTTAAAATCTAGACCATCAAATGTCACAATGTGTCTAGTAGAACTTCCCATACACATGCCTGTTATCGAAAGACACGATTAGCATTTTGATTATCTGTCAGTAATTAAAACTTTGAAAACGGTAATTAAATATGCTTTGCAATCATCCATTCATTACCCAGATAGCATTTTCAGTTGTTTGACTACATTGCATAGCTCTTTTATAACCCATCTGATCAATACATTTCATTTATTTCATAGCCAATCATTGACAGGGCTTGACAATAACTTTTATTTTTAGCTGTTTATTCTTGATGCCTAGCTATTTCTTGACATTCTCAAGGACGACAATGCTGGAACGAGGTGCAGAGTGCCGGTGAAGAGGCGGTTAGTAGGGTGCCTACATAGGTCTGGACTGAGATTAGTGACTGTCTATGGCATTTTACAGCAGCCCATCTAGCATTTGCCAAAATCCACAGATTGCCAATCCCGGTCTGTGCCTACATGCCACCACCATCCACCTGTCATAAATTCTCAATTGCAAAATGCAGGCAGGTATACATTCATTGAGGGTTTATGCACTATGGAGAGCAATTCATGTGCAAGGAAGGATTTAAAGTGCATAAAACATGGTGGATTGCACGTTGTACCCCGTTTTGCACATTGTAAATGACCCTTTATATTTAACAGTATTAGTTTATATTTCATACAACTGAAAAGCGGGGCATAAAAACAGTTGAAGCAGACCCTGCACTTGGAAGAATTAAAAGTACCCAGAGGAATAGCCAGAGAAATCTTTTCTAAGTTGGGGGGATTCTATGAAAATTAAGAGCAGTTGTGAAAATTAAAAAGTAATGTCAAGAATTTTAACTTACATATGGTTGCTACTATGAATAAATGAATAAAACCCTTTGATGAATAAAACCCTTTGTCTTCTGTATATATAATAAATGGTGCATGGTGCATGGCCTGCGTTAATAAAGAGGCAATTGAATTGGAAACCACGCTGACTCGCTGACATAACTAAGTGTGTTATGATTATGGCTAAGAGAAATCAGTAGAATTTGTCTCAAAATGGGGGATTCATTGACATCACTGATAGAGAGAATGAAGCTTTGCATTGTGGATGATGCCAAATATCTTGAATAACTCTTTGTCTAAACAAAGCTTGGAATATTTGAGAGCACTGGAAGCTTTGGATCCTCTCGTAAAGATGATTTATTTCAGGAGGCTATGAGGATTTTAAAATACCTAACAGGAGTTGAAATGGAGTGTATGCATTGTGCTGTTCTGTGAATTCATTACCATCATTTACAGTGTACTTGATAGCCAAACTGACATCTGTATTCAGTTTAAGAGCAGAAATATATTTTAGATGAATGCTGTAATGTGTCAGATATTAGGAGCAGAATAGAACTGTTATGTCTACCGAGCAAGAGCTATTACAGCCTTTTGGATATAGCAGAACAACAGGCCATTAAATAAAGCAACAATGTTAATATTAAAAATATCTTTAAAAAAGCCCTTGGGGCAAAGATGACACTAAAGGTGGCCATATATGTTGCAATCCACATGTTTCACAAGGTCGCCAAACTAGCAGGTCTTCTCCCGATCATTTGGTCCTAGGGCCAAACGATCAAATTGAAACGGCGGGCATAGGTGTCATCTGAACAAGGACTGCATCAACTAGCCAATGTGGTACCCAATCCGACCGGGAAAATCAAACCTGTCAAGATCTGCCCAATTTTAGGCCAGGCATCGGTCGGGTAGGTTTGTCAGAGGTGCCCATACATGGACAGATAAGCTTCCAAATCAGTCTGAAGGACTCGAATCGAAGGCTGAAATCTGCCCGTGTATGGCCACCTTTACAAAGACACAGCTATAAGCCAACCATCATTGGTGCTCTAAAAGAGTGGGATGGGGACACAGGCAGATTAAGACACCCTGTAAGATGGGGGAAAGCCTCTAATTTTTGGTTATAAGGTAATGCCGTTCATGTAGAATGAAGCATATGAATATCTTCCCATGATCGGCAGGCTTTTAGTGCATTTCTTGCATAATAAAGGGCTTTTCATTTTTTGTCTTTTTGTGTATGTCAGGGTGAGTGTCACCATAATGCATTTTATGCACATCTACTTTTGGAGCAACACTGCATGTTCCACCTACATGTGAAAACCCAATACTTGAAAAAATATTCTAAAATGTTATAAAAATGTATATGAAATTCCTCTTAAAGCTCAAGACAATCACTTACATGGGCAAGTCCACCGACATCCGCAAGTCTCCTCTATTTTCATTGCTGGCAGGTTGTTGTGGCACATAGGTTTGGGTATCTTCTCGCAATTAACCTTGTGGCTCTCCAAGAGGGTTTTACCATCTGGCAGACAGGTCACACTGTGGCATTTATCTGTCAACATCCACTTGTCTCCAGGCTATAGACAGATAAAACTTAGTGAATCAAATATACAAAACACATTAATTATTAAAAATGTTGTTTAGACCAAATAATTTGCATGATTTTGGTGACACAAGACCAAACCTTAGTACAGGGATCCCCAACCTTTCTTACTTGTGAGCCACAGTCAAATGTAAAGAGAGCAACAGAACCATCATAAAAATCATGGAGGTGCCAAATAAGGGCTAAGATTTGCTATAATGTCATATAAAGCCTCTATGCACACTATCAGCTTACAGGAGGTTTTATTTGGTAGTAAATCTTGTTTTTATTCAACCAAAACGTGCCGCCAAGTCAGGAATTCAAAAATAACTACCTGGTCTGGGGGCACTGAGAGCAACATCCAAGGGGTTGGGGTGCAACATGTTGCCCAAGAGCCACTGGTTGAGGATCACTGCACTAGTACATAATATTTATCAAATAACATATCATACCTTTCTCTGTTTGCCCTCTTCATCGATGCAAACTGTGGCAAACTCTGAAAAGCAAACAGAAGCAAAACTAAAAGTATATGTCAAGTAAGGAGTTTTATATTAAGCCTAATAGTTACTGTAGGTATATATATATATATATATATATATATATATATATATAAATATATACAGTGGTGTGAAAAACTATTTGCCCCCTTCCTGATTTCTTATTCTTTTGCATGTTTGTCACACAAAATGTTTCTGATCATCAAACACATTTAACTATTAGTCAAAGATAACACAAGTAAACACAAAATGCAGTTTTTAAATGAGGGTTTTTATTATTTAGGGAGAAAAAAAATCCAAACCTACATGGCCCTGTGTGAAAAAGTAATTGCCCCCTGAACCTAATAACTGGTTGGGCCACCCTTAGCAGCAATAACTGCAATCAAGCGTTTGCGATAACTTGCAACGAGTCTTTTACAGCGCTCTGGAGGAATTTTGGCCCATTCATCTTTGCAGAATTGTTGTAATTCAGCTTTATTTGAGGGTTTTCTAGCATGAACCGCCTTTTTAAGGTCATGCCACAACATCTCAATAGGATTCAGGTCAGGACTTTGACTAGGCCACTCCAAAGTCTTCATTTTGTTTTTCTTCAGCCATTCAGAGGTGGATTTGCTGGTGAGTTTTGGGTCATTGTCCTGCTGCAGCACCCAAGATCGCTTCAGCTTGAGTTGACGAACAGATGGCCGGACATTCTCCTTCAGGATTTTTTGGTAGACAGTAGAATTTATGGTTCCATCTATCACAGCAAGCCTTCCAGGTCCTGAAGCAGCAAAACAACCCCAGGCCATCACACTACCACCACCATATTTTACTGTTGGTATGATGTTCTTTTTCTGAAATGCTGTGTTACTTTTACGCCAGATGTAACGGGACACGCACCTTCCAAAAAGTTCAACTTTTGTCTCGTCGGTCCACAAGGTATTTTCCCAAAAGTCTTGGCAATCATTGAGATGTTTTTTAGCAAAATTGAGACGAGCCATAATGTTCTTTTTGCTTAAAAGTGGTTTGCGCCTTGGAAATCTGCCATGCAGGCCGTTTTTGCCCAGTCTCTTTCTTATGGTGGAGTCGTGAACACTGACCTTAATTGAGGCAAGTGAGGCCTGCAGTTCTTTAGATGTTGTCCTGGGGTCTTTTGTGGCCTCTCGGATGAGTTGTCTCTGCGCTCTTGGGGTAATTTTGGTCGGCCGGCCACTCCTGGGAAGGTTCACCACTGTTCCATGTTTTTGCCATTTGTGGATAATGGCTCTCACTGTGGTTCGCTGGAGTCCCAAAGCTTTAGAAATGGCTTTATAACTTTTACCAGACTGATAGATCTCAATTACTTTTGTTCTCATTTGTTCCTGAATTTCTTTGGATCTTGGCATGATATCTAGCTTTTGAGGTGCTTTTGGGCTATTCTCTGTGTCAGGTAGCTCCTATTTAAGTGATTTCTTGATTGAAACAGGTGTGGCAGTAATCAGGCCTGGGGGTGACTACACAAATTGATAAACCACAGTTAAGTTATTTTTTAACAAGGGGGGCAATCACTTTTTCACACAGGGCCATGTAGATTTGGAGTTTTTTTTCTCCCTTAATAACGTAAACCTTCATTTAAAAACTGCATTTTGTGTTCAATTATGTTATCTTTGACTAATAGTTAACGGTTTTTGATGAGCAGAAACATTTAAGTGTGACAAACATGCAAAAGAATAAGAAATCAGGAAGGGGGCAAATAGTTTTTCACACCACTGTATATATGGAAAAAAGACCAACAAGTTCAACTCTTCCAAACAAACCCCATTGCAAATTTATACACATACCTAGGGCTGGATCTAGGGGTAGGCAGAAGAGGCACCTGCCTATGGCGCTAGGCAGGTACCTCTTCTTTCACCTACCTCTAGTTCTGGGCACTTTCCCCTTCACTGCAGCCCCCCAGCCCGTGTGCGCGTATTGTGTGCTCATTTGCACATGCACGCGAGCACACACGGTGGGGGGGGGGGTTTAGTAGTTGGGCCAAGCCAACCAGGTTGCCTAGGGCACCCGGCCAGCTTGGCCCGGCACTGGACATACCGACCCATCTATAGATTCACAAACATAAATTACATATACCAACATCAATACTAACTGTAGCTTTAAGTATCACAATAGCCTTTGATATTGTGCTTGTTCAAGAACTCATCCAGGCCCCTCTTAAAACCTACATTGCTTCAAATGAAAATTCTTTTCCTCTGGTCTAAAGACGTGGCCTCTGGTGCTCAGATTTTATGGAAAAAAAGATCCCAGCTATTTATTTATAATCCCCTCTAACGTACTTGTAAAGAGTAATCATGTCTCTTTGCAAGCCTCTTTTCTACAGAGGAAACAACCACAACCTTGACAGTCTTAATTTAATACATATAATATAATATATATTCATATATTACCAGTGCAAATTTTGTTAATAAATTCATTGCTCAGGGTGACCATAGTTGGTAAATCTTCAATAATTTGCAGCTTTGTAATCTTCTTATTCGCAGACGGACCAGCTAGCACCTTCAGCTGCTGACTGTCATATCTGGTTCCAATACCAATGGGAAACACCGACACCCCTTGAGAATATTTAAGATAATTAAGAAACTACTATAAAGAGTTCTGTTTAACTTCATGCAGAATATAGGGCTCGGTCACTGTCATGCTCAAACATTATTACCACATATATAAATGATATCCTATGCACATTTCAGTATGTAGTTCATGCTACTGCCTACCTACTAATCAGACTCTAGCAGCCAAATAACAGTTCTAAATTCCGACCCAGAATTATTGTAAAAATAATTACCAAATTCCAACTTTTCTTTGAACTCCAATGTCTTCATCATGCAAAAGTGAAAAGTTGAAAGTGTATATTTTCTATTAAAATAATCTATTTTTGAAAATAAAATATCTGCTCATTGCTTTATATTACCCAAATCTCTGAAATATCCTTAGAAAAATCAAAGTTTGGCCAAATGTCCTTGAGGAAATTAGGCTAAAAAGATTGTAATGACAATATGAGAAACCATGGTTTTTAGAGTACAGAATATACAGTTGTGTTAATTATTAAATTAAATCTATAACCTAGTTACAAAAAATAATACAAAAAATAATCATTGTTACAACATGTCTTTAATATGATAATATCCCATCATAAATACCCTAACCACAGAATACTCAAAGGTAGTGGTTTGGATCTGACCAAAGCCTTTCAAACAAGGGGGTTGATTCACTAAAGTGCGTTAAAACGTGCGCTATTTATAGCATGTGTTAAAAATTTTATCGCGTCTTATTTTTTGCGACTTAATGCATGATTCACTAAAAGGATACCTGCGTTAATTTAGATGCGATGCTGTGTGTGTTATTTAAGTCGCGAAGACTATTTTCGTGCGGTATTTGACGCAACGCGCACAAATTGTCACCGCGTGCAAAAAAACGTACGCCATATTAGCCATACACACCATTACTTTCAGAAAACTACTGTTCTGAAAATGCCCATTTCCCTGCAAACTGGAGGCTGCATCACTCTGGGGCCAACACAGACTTGAATAAATCACACTGCAAAGTCCATATTGTGTTGCCAAAAGCTCATGAACTGTACTTTTCTATAATTACCGCCTGCCCAAAGTAGGTGTTAATTTTCACATAGACTAATGCGATATTTAGCACGTTCATACGTTCATACTATCATACTATTTCTATTCGCTAATTAAAGAAATGCGTTAAAATTAACGCTTTTTTTCTCGTCAATTTTAACACAAAAAAGCATGCGATAACACTTATTGGCCTTTAGTGAATCAACCCTAAGATTGTTTTAAAGATTCATTGATGACAAATATCTTGAAAAATGCACAACAACTACCATGAAAAAAATCTAATTTTGGACAACACATTTAAAACAGTTTTATGTTTCATGGATACAAATATGACATAAACCCATGCAAGAAACAAGGAAGCTTACTGTTAATCACAGCACTGTTGGCAGCCTCAGCCACTTGATCCACGGATACGTCTGTTATAACAATGACTGCAATTTTGGTGGAACCAGGTCTTGCTCCGTGCACCTCTGACATAGCAGTTCGAACACCAAAGAGCAATGCCTCACCTAAAAGGAAGATAAGCAGAACCATATTAGAAAATTTGAAAATAATAAATATTTTTGATAGACACATCTACTTTACTATTTGCAGAGATGGTATTGGGTGGGGGATAAAATCACCCTGTGTGCAATTACCCTTGTAAAAAACATCCCTGCAAAAGTAATATAATACAGTACATTCTTTTTTTAAGCCTTTCATTAGAAAAACAGAAAATGTACCATGACATTGTTACCATATGTCTCATATACTTGGAACACAGATAGAACAATATAAAAAGAGCTAGACACATCAATACAGGAAGAGATAGATCAATATACAAATAAATAGACAGATTGTGATAAGAAATAGATAAATATATAAAAATAGATGATGATAGATAGATAGATAGATAGATAGATAGATAGATAGATAGATGTTACTAATTTGTGCCTGGTTACGCCAAGTGCTGGGACATTTAACAGTGTAAAAGTGAAAGTCTTTCAAAAGCTGAGATTTAACCACGGGCAACTAATCTCACTGTGGGCAATGAGCCTTAGACTTCAGGCAACATTTACAAAGTGGGGGGCAGGGCAAAAAGTGCAAAACATGGGTGCAAACTGCACTCTTCTGAATTGCTGCAGGTCTCTGCTATCCATTTAGTGTGTATAAACCTGCATGTGCCCCATTAATACAGCGCTGTTTACATTTGGCAGCACTATGTTCATAAGGGTTGGCCTGGGGGAGGCAGGGCCAGAACTAGGCACTTGCCTAGGGCGCAATAATGGGGGACAGGGGGCTAGGCAGATACCTCTTCTGCCTACCCCATCTCTGCGCTCCCTTACCCCCCACCGTTGCCGTTTAACACAAGGCGTAGGAGGAGATGTGGCTGGACAGGATGCCTAGGGCGCGTCAGCTTGGCCTGCCCCTGTCCCCTAACTTGCCCAGCATTCAAAAGGGAAGCACCAGCAGGCACAGTCCATAACAGAGCCCTGTACTTACTGCCAGCCATATGGAAAGCAGGAAGGCCCACACCACTGGCGCTGTGATCTGCACACAACAAGGGATGTACAATTTGGCACTAGGTGCAGAGAGCAGGAAACTTTTTGCGACTTCAGAAAATGAAGCAAAGCATATGCCTTTTCACCGGCGATGCACTTTATTGCCAGTGAGAAGGCATTTCGGGGAGATTAGTCCCCATTGCCGAATTGAGGTATAGTCCCTAAATAATAAAACATAATGGTTGTTTTTTTTGCAGTGACCTTTTCCACGCAGATTACATTGGAGTTTATGGGTGTTTTTGCACAGCAACTTTTTTTTCCACATTGCAGTCTATGTCTATTGTCTTGGTCTTTTTTTTGCAGCAAAATGGTTTTGCCAAAATATGAATTAATTGTGCGCAATATTGAACCCATTACTTGAAACCCATTTTGTTCAACACTACTTATCTGTTAGTATGGTCTGCGGCAATCAATAAAGAGTAAAAGAAAAATACAAAATAAACGAATGTTTTTAAGGTATAAACTATGCTTGACCCCTATACTTATTATAAACAATATAAAAAATCCCCCCCCCATCTCCAGTTCTCTAGATGAAATTCTCACATTCTGTACTGATTACTCAGATATACTAAAATCAATTTATTTTATGATAGCAGAATGTGTTGTTTGTATTGGCCACCGTCTCCTTTATGTTGTTGCTCAAGCCTCGTAGGCTGATGTCATGCACAACTGCAAGGGAACACATTATATTGTCTCCATTACAGTTCCAGCCCACTAAATATGTTTTCTCTTCCCATGCAAAAAGCTTGAGGATATTGTACTGCGATGTAAGTGAATGTTGAACTAAGATTAACACTGAAATGAAATTAATCATTTTAATATGGCTTGATAATATCTACCTCCCCCCCTTACACATCTCACAGAGATGCATTGGTTCTATTTTGATTAATTATAAACATAAAAAGGGTCTATTTTGAATAATATTGCTCTTGCTTTTTGATATTTCATTTAATGTAAAACACAAATTTAAAGGAGAATTAAAGCCTACCTTTCAGAATCCTACCTCCCCCACTGCACCTCCCCTAAACTTTACCATTGGCTGCCCCTTATCCTTACAAAGCAGTGGGGTTGACAGGTGCCATGTTCTTTCCTGCAATCTCCTGATGTTGAAGGAGATCTGGGTTCAGATGGGAATACAAGGGTGTAGATAGCATAGAGAAGGACCTAAAACAACACAAAATGGTGCCTGACAACCCCGCTCTGCTTTTCAGAACAAGGCACAGTAATGAGGACCATTAAAACAGGCTGTAGTTCTCCATTAGAAGCTACAAGAATATACAGTACAGTTATTTAGGTCATTGAGCCACTATTGGCAAAATCTTCACTAAATTACCTTTATAGCTCCATACACTGATAGATTTATGGGCTTGATACATTATCTACACTTAGATAGGCTACTGCCACTTTTTCATATAACAGTATACTGCCGTGCCAGCTATTTACTGTGTGCTTGGGATGGACTAAATGTATACAAAAGCCAACGGCTTCAGCAATTGCTAACATATTAAAGAAAAGTTTAGAATTAACTTTCAGTATTACGTAGATATGAATTTTCCAATACAATTTGCAATCTGTCTTCTTTTTCTTCTAAATATGTTGCTGTAGGCTGTAAGGCTTACACTAAGCTCAGATGCAGAGAACCTCAGAGAACAAAAAATCTTTTGTAAAGGACTGCACTGCTCTATGCACTACTGCACATGCCCAGGTTGCACTCATTCATTAGTGCTGCAGAGATCCATCTGGCTGGGGGTGCTGGTTTAGGGACCAGGTATGGCCAGTGCTTTACAAAAGACTATTATGCACTTCTGATCATTTGAACTAACGTTAAGCTCCAACTTCCTTTAATATTAATTATTCACATTATGCAAACTATGGCTCTTTGCTACAGCAGTGTATTTGGGAAAGTACTTCTTTTGTCCTCCAATTTTGAAAACGGTGAACATGCCCTATATTCCCTATGTTGTCTTTTTTTTCAGGCCAATCGTATTTTTCCTTTCAGTCTGTCATTCAAAGCACTGTCTGGCTGCTAAGGTAATGGGGCCCTAACAACCATATAACAGCTTACTAAGCATTGTCAATGTTTCAAAAAACAAAACAAATTTTAAACATTGTAGCTTGTACTGCATTAATATAGTTGTCTTCATTATACTCAAAGCTAATTGTAAATCATATTTTGGAATATGGAGGAGAAGAGCCCACTGGCAAAGACATGGGCATACACAGGCAACCCCTTCAGTCCAAGTTAGCACCTAATCTGCTAAATCTGCAAATTGCTGTGTGTCAAAATAAATAGTCGCGGGCGTCAAAAGAATAGTCACACGTCAAAATAAATAGTCATGCGTCAAAAGAATAGTCGCGGGCGTCAAAGATTAGTTACATTTTCGCCGTTTTGCAAATCTTTTGAAAGATTTGCAAATTTTTCAGCGAAGCAAACAGAAACAGAAAACAGAAAACAGATTCGCTCATCACTACATATCACACTTACCAATTTTGGCAGGTCCGTCCTCTGCTTTTTGAATATTATCTACTGCTTTTAGAAGACTTTCCTTCTCTTGGGGGTCTGTCCATGCGATTTCCAGAATGTTTCTCCATCCATACTGAAGGACGGACACCTGTGTTGCACCAACCCCTGCAGAAAGTGCATGCAAGATAAAAAAAACTTATCATGTTAAAGCTCCTAACAACCCCTCAAATAAGGGTACTCTAACCTACTAACAATGTTGTTTAACCAGAACATACCCAGTTGTTTCTAGCAACAACTCTTACAATACTACAAATGTCAATGATCTGAGCATGCTGGGATCTGCAGCCAAACAACATCAGGGTCTCCCCATTCAAAGGTTTAGACCTGGGGTACCCAACATTTTTTGCCCGTGAACCACAAAGAGTGGGTGAAAGACAAGTATGATAAATGAACCTGAGGTACCAAAAAAGGGCTGTGATTGGCTATTTGGTAACCCCTATGTAGACTGGCAGCCTAAATGAGGCTCTGTTTGGCAGTACATCTGTTTTTTATGCAATCAAAACTTGCCTCCAAGCCAGATATTTTAAAATAAGCCCCTATTTTAAGGTCCATGGTAGCTACATCCAAAGGGTTGGTGAGCAAGTATTGTCCCTGAGCCACTGGTTGGGGATCAGTGGTTTAGACTGACACAGTTAGGGCAACAAGCTGAATAGATTGAAGCTGGGCAGGTTTCCTGTTATTGTCAATGTGCAATTGTCACTGGAGTCATTCAAATTTCTCTCCAGGACTGAATAAATAAACAGGATTATGTCTACTCTTTTAATGTTTAATTTATATTATATAGGCAAACAGAAAAGAAGCGGTTATCTGTGTTATATTTGATAACAAAAAAGTTAACTGACGTAGTACTGGTAGGCTAAATGAATGTGGCGAGTCAGGAGCATCAACAAAGCCTGCTCCATTTGTGCTTCTGTTGGGAGGAACCTGCTGCGCTTGCCCGGTTTTGTGCTTTGCACAATGCCCAACGTCTTTATCTCTTTGTAATTAGCTGCCCCTTATGTCTCCCACCATGCATCTGTCTGCAGCCCATCTAAACATATTCTGAAACATATACACAGAAGGCGATCTTTCAACTTTCAAATATGTTGGCGCTTTATAAATAAATGTTAATGTAATGCAGCACAGGTAGGATGGCCCTGGAAAAGCTAAGTAGGTATTCACTGCTGCATTTTTCAACATATTTTCTACAAAACTTGAAAACTTAAATTCCAAAAAATTAAATTCAAGATCACATTTTTGTTTTTGCAAATCACAGAAGAAACATGATATTACATTTTAATAAACAGGCCCCCAAAAAAGAAAAATTTATATTAAAATGTCAACAGGTAAGAGGAAGGTGTCTGAACCATTAGGGGTGTTTCACCTTTACGTTAACTTATAGTGTGTTACAGAATGGCCAATTCTAAGCAACTTTTCAACATCTTCATTTTTTTTTTTATAGTTTTTGAATTCTTTGCTTTCCTCTTCTGTTACTGTTACATTTTTATTATTTATCTTTCCATTTAGGTCCTTTACTATTCATATTCCAGTGTCTCATTCACTCTCTGGTTGCTACGGTAATTAGGACCCTAGCAACCAGATAGCTGCTGAAATTCCACACCTGAAAGCTGCTGAACAAAAAGTAAAATCTTGAAAAAAACACAAATAATGAACAAAAATGAAAACCAAATGCAACTGTCTCAGAATATGACCCTCTTCATAATACTATAAGTCAACTCATAGGTGAACAACACACACAATTACATTTGTAATGCAGATTTTGAAGTTGAAGACAATATGTGGTCCTGATTAAAATGAGCAATAGGATATTGGAACTGAAACCATGAAAACTTAAGTGAAGTTAAATACTGTATATATATATATTCAACATATAAATTGTAATGAATAACTTACCAATGTTTACTTTCTTAATAAAAGCCTTAACGAATGTTTTCATCTCCTCAAATTGCGATGCTCTGACACTTGAACTTCCATCCAATACAAAGATCACATCCATTGGTTTCTCGCAGTTATCTTTAAGAAATAAAACATATATATTTCTTCTAAAGCCTTTCCTTGTTTTTTTCAACCATTTAAAGTTAGGTACAAACTTGAAAAATAAAATTCCATTAATTTATTTAAAAAAAAAATGTTTTTTTTAAATCGTATAAATCTGAAAATGTACACATTTATTATAAGATTAGAAATATTATAAAATTAAAAGTACTTTAAAAATATGCAAGTAAAAATGATTCTGCATGCTATGATATCTTTTAAGGGGGCTCAATAATACTTTTGGGTAGCATTTATTCTTACATTTTTATGTTATAAATCTAGACCTTTCCCGACATTTGTTTTACTCCTCCACTTTACCAAAAATAAGTAAATATCAACGAAAATATGTCCTAACATTGGCACTAGTGATGGGCAAAATAATTCACCAGGCACGGATTTGCACCAAATTTCCGAGTTTCCCTATTGGCGAATTTTTTCGCAAAACGGGTGACAAAATTTACCACAAAACATTGGTGCCCGCATAAAAAAAAAATATATTAGCCCATGAGAAAAAAAATGTTGTGCGTGACACGCATGTCAAAAAAATGACGTGCATGAAAACATTTTTTGCACACATTTGACATTTTCGCCATTTTGTGAATTGTTTGCCATTACGCAAATCTTGGGGTGGGAATATGAGACATAACTGTTCAGTTAAGTTGCTTTTGAATCGGACCTGCATGCTCACAAACTAACTGAACAGTTATGTCTCATGTGCCCCCCCCGACTGACTGACTGACTAAGAGGTTAGAGAGCTGAAAGCAGGAAGTAGTGTTCTGGCTATTATGTTAGACATCTGCCCACTCCAGCCTTCCAGAGAAGGGTAAATAATCTCAGACTACAAGTACAACATACAATGGAAAGAGAGAGATCATTTTACCTGTTATTGGTTGAGTTGCTGGAGTCGTAGTAGGTGGAAATGGTGTTGTTGATAAACTCTTTCTAGAGCAGCATTTTTCTAACACCAGTACTGGGGCATCTGATATCAGCACATCATAATCTTCAATTAATATTATCTCATCCCTCGAGTTAGCGATCAGCTCAAGTTCCTGTATGTCGACATTAGGACCCACAGCTATAGGCACCATGTTTATGTCACTGGGGCCCTTAGTGATGATATCAGTGGCAGGGTTACTGGTCACCATGTAGACAAGGTGTGGAATGTCATTTCTGCTTCCGGTGTCAGTTGTGAACGTGTGCTCAGTGACATAGTTGATCGCTTTTCCTGTGTTGGTAGCATTGCCACCCCGATACTCCATCTTCCTTATTCTCTGGATAATGTCCTCCTTCGTCTGTTTCTCTGAGAAACTATACTCTATAGTAACAGTAAAAGAAAACTGTATAATGGTTATATGTATTGTTTCTTCGCTTATTTGCAACTTCTGAATCATTTTCTCAAGGAAGATTTTGGTCTTATTAAAGTTTATCTCCCCTACTTTATCAGAACCTTCGATAATGAAAACAAGGTCTATGGTCTTATCCCAAGAAGCCTGTGTTGTGGGTTTGACCTCTGGTATCTGTGTTGCAGTTGGTCCTTTCTCAACAGGGGCTATTGTTACTTTCTGTACTGGCTTTTCAGTAACAGTAGGCTTCTTGGTAGAAGGAATTGTTGGTTTAGGTGGCTCTGGCACAAGGTCACACAAATAGTGAATGATTTCATCTCTGCGATCCAGCAGCTCATACACACTTCCAAAAATATATGGTTTGTTCTTGGGTGACATCTTTTGAATAATGTTTATTTCTTCCATATTGATATCTGGTCCCAGTCCAACTGGAATCACAGTAATCTTTCTTTTGTGGATTGCTTTCATAATACCTGCCACACTCTTTGGGGATTTACTAGCTGTCAACAGCATGGCAAATTTGGGCGCGTTGTCCCTTGGAGCTTCACCAAACACATAGTGGGAAGCGTATTTAAGTGCTTCAGGGGCAGAAGATGTCAAGCTTCCCACATATTTCATACTCTTGACCATTTTAACTAGCTCTGAAAGCTTTTTGTTATCTTTCAGACCAAATGATCTGTCGGTTGTGGCCGAATAATAATGCACAACAGAAACGCGGATTTTCTTTTGTGAGATGTGAATTTTTTCCATAATTCCCACAATAAAGTCCTTCACAACTTCAAATTCTTCCATGGAGAGTTTAGAGGATCCATCCACAAGGAAGACCAGGTCCATCATTTTATTGCATTCATATATACTGGTGTCTACTACCTCAGTGGTAGGCGTTATATCCACAGGTAGAGTGGTCGGGGCGACAGTTGTAATAACACTTATCTCACACGCATTACACTGCAAGTTTTTGCCTTCACAATGGCTGGAAAAACAGAATAAAAGTGTTTACAATAAACCTAAGCTCCTGTTCTTATTTTTTATTTATAAATAGCTATCAGAATGGTTGGGTGTGGGGTGGGAAATGACATACATTTGGAATTTGTTTTTTTTAACTACTTACAGCAAGATACTCAAAACAATGTACCCCTAGAATCTGTTGGCCATGTAAAGGCCAATATTTTCTGCAGACTCACTGTGAGTCTTCAGGAAATATCTGCCACAAACAATGAGCCCAAACAAAACAAGGTGTGGGCCTGGCTAGATATTGATTGGGCTGAAAATTTCTATCTGGTGAGAACCCCACTGGGAAATGCATGTGATCCTCTACCTCCAGCTCTTCATAGGTCCCCCGGGTGTCAAATAACTTGTGGTGGCAGGTTTTGGCCCACCAACCCAGTGGCCATAACAGACGTAGAGCTGGTGAGATGTGACCTTGCCCAACCAGCAGAACATAAAATGCTTGGCTGACTTCATGATGACTTGCAGATAAAAGACCTTGCTGCATTGAGCAATTTAGTTTGCAACTAAAGTTTCAGCAGTATTGTACCGTGTTGAAAGGGTTGTGTAGATAGGTAGTATAAATAACTTTACCATAACTGACAGCGCTGAGGGTCATCATGGTTCAAAATAATTTTTCTTCCATGCGGAACTGTATGGCCCTCTATCGTGCACACTGGACAATCCTTAGGTTCAATGCAAGATTCAGACACTTCATCTAGTATTTTCCCTGAGGAAAGCACATGGCATTATAAACAATACATAAAATATTTATAACATCCCTAGTGATGAGCAAATCTGTCCCGACAGACGACAATTTTTTTTGAAATGCGTGACAATTTTTTGCCAAATTATTCCTTGGCAAATTTTTGCGCCCGTTTTGTAAAATGATCTGCCAATGCTGAAATATGCTGTGAATCCATGCCTGGAGAATAATTTTGCTCATCACTAAGCATCACAAGTCCCCCATTCTGAATATATACACATGGAAATCTATGTACTGATACTTAACAGGCATCACTTACCAGGAGGGCAATAGGCTTGGCAGCCTTCCACACATTTCAGTGGACAGTTCACTGGCTCAGGGTGTTGACATGTGACCGGACAGGCAGTAGTACAGCTGTTGTACCTCCATTCACACACATAGTCCAGATCCCTCTGATTCTTCTCCTCACAACTTTGGGCTACAATAAGTACAAAAAAAGTGCTTTTCTTTCGAATTTTCTTTATAATCCTCAATGTTAATAATGCTAATTGTAAATGCTGACCAATCTGTTTTACCTATCCTGGTCATGTAATTTCCATACCCAGCTAACCAGGGCCATTAATGTGGAGTACACATCGAAACAATTTAAGTAAGGTACTTGCATCTAAACAAACTCCTGCACTGCACATCCACATTGTTGCCAATGCACACACAATTTAGCAGAATAACTCCAGAATTGACACGTTCCCCCTTCTAATAGATGCAACTTTTACCTGTTTTGCATCAAAACACCAGTGCAATTGCGGCTGTTTCAATGCTTTGGACACAACTCAGAATGTAGCCACATTATGCTGGGATTATGGGAAGAAATGCTGCACTGGGGGGAAAATGCTACATTATAGGTAAAAAACATGCTGAGTGCACTTTGTACCCTTCACTTGTTTTCTTAAATGACTGCTACAGCGTCAACAATATATGCCAGAATTCCAGCATAGCTACTCTCTCCGCAATCAGGCCTGATGTTTTTTTTACTACAGAAAAACAGCCTATTTTTCTGACCTAATAAATTCACTTTTGCAACAAGGATGTGCTGCAGCGTTGTATTTCCTACTATAAGCCCCCTGGAAATGGTTTCCGGACTGCATTGCACCCAATTCAAAAGTTTTATAGAAGGTGGTTGAAACACAGACTAATTTTGGAAGAATAATGTTAAGCAACTTGTCTTAACTTGCACTAATTGTGATGCATACAACTTAGTAAATACCCATTTTAACACTGAAATTCTGGTGCTACATTTTGGGTAAGATTTGCATTCAAAAATTGCAATTAACACCATATGACTTTTTGGTAAATCAGTCTAAGTTTACAGGCCTAAATATTATTGACTTTCTCCTGCAAACACAGAACAAGTTTTGGCCATCATGTCACAAATGAATTGTATACTTACGGCACAGATGTGATGATCGCCAGTGTACATTGATTCCTCTCTGGGCACAGACATGGGCATAGGCAGCTAGAGAGTCACAGAAACAAGCACAGTCCCCAGCTGATTCACATGTACAGGTATCATAGGTGCAAATCTCCCAGTATGGCTCTGGGTTTACCTGTGCAGAAGAGAGAGGATAATATACAGCACCAATGTAATGAAGCAACAGTATGGGGCGTCATCATGCCATGACTTGGCACTAAATTGAAAATAAAAAGACCTGGGTACAAAGTGAAAAGTAGATTGGCTTAAGGGTTGCAATGAACTCATGCACCGTGCCCCAAGTACTTGAAGTGAGTACTCAGTGTGTGCACCTGAACTGAATACTAATCACAAAAAATAAATAGGGATAAGGACCCAAAAGATTTTCTTAATAGCTTGAGAAAGCTTCTGAGGAGCAAAACACATGTCAGGTGTTCTCATAGCTGGAGCCTTGAGTTTGAGTCCACATGGAGTGACTGGGAAGTCAGAGACTCCCTGCTTGTAATATGCAAACATGACTGTTGATCATGGCAGCACATATTTTATTGCATGAATATAATCACATTGGGTGCAATTTGGGTTAGACGGTATCAAGCCCTCCCCTGTCTTATTCTCCTGAGGTTTGTTATAAGTTATTCTGCCATACACTTGATATGGATATAATGTGGGGACTTGACTCCCAGAAATAAGTGCATAAGTTGCACATATCTAACTCCCAGTTATGTGTAATAAACATACACTACATTCCTATGATAAGAAATTTGTTAATAAATTAAAGTAAATTTTCAGCATTCATGGAATCTGGATAACCAATGGATGGGTCGGTGAATAAAACTGACTTACTTTTGGGTTTCTATCCCTATTTCATTTTTGTAGTTTAAAGGATGTTCTTGGGCTGGATTAGGGTCATGATTAAACCATCTTGATTTGGTTATCTGGAATGCTTTAAATGAGAATGATGAATACAGAATTCCTGCATACCTTCCCTAGCCAATCCCTCATGAATACAGCAATGTCTAATGCAGGCAGCACTGTATTCATGGGGCGAGCACAGATCCTTGCACTCTACTTTGGAGTAAAATCCTGTGCCTGTAAGGCAAGGTGCAAAGTATGCACTATTTTTGCACGTTGCTCCCTGCCCTGTATTGATAAATGGCACTTGTAGTTTTATGAGATTTTGCATGTATAAAGCTAATATATAAGAAAACAATACATGTTACATGTTAACAACAATCTTAAAATATTTTCCAGGGATTGTAAATGAAATCTGATTCTTAAATTATTATTGTTACAATGATTTATAAATACTTTGATACATAATGAAGGCTCTACCAGCAGGCTCTACTTCTATATCAAATAAAGCCACACTTACCACTTTTGCACATTCTGCAAAGAGATCCCCCATGAGAATATTGCAAGCATTTTCTGCAGCCATTTGCTTCATCAAATTGTCCTTACAGAGTGATAGTGGAGAAACAGCGCCAAACTACATTGGGCAAAAAACAGCAGAGATCTTATTTCAATTCATATAGCGCCAACACATTTCTGCAGCGCTTTTACAAAGATTATAAATGAATCACATCGGCCCCTGTCCCTACGAATACATTGTCCTGACCTATAGGGGCATATATATATATATATATATATATATAACTTTACAGCTTAATACATAAAAACTCAATCACGTTTCATTCATTCCTATGGGATTTTTAGAAGCATATTTATCAATGGGTGAAAGTTAGAGCTCACCATTTGACAGATAAGCTTCTAAAAATCCCATAGGAAGGAATAGAACATGGTGAGTTTTTATGTATTAAACTCACATTTTAATAAATCTGCCCTTAAATTCTCATTATCTGATGATCTGACTTTGGGTCAGATTTATTAAAGTGTTAATAAAATACCCCCAGTTAAATACCCCCACTCCCTATTCATTCATTTTGGATTTTTATAGGAGTTATATTTAAATGTTGAGCTCTAACTTTCGCCCACTGATAAATATCACTAAAAATCCCATAGGAATAAATATGGAGTGTGATCATTTAACTTGGGTAAGCTATAATTTCACACTTTGATAAATCTGCACCTTTGTGTCTTTGGGATTTTTAAATACTTATTTATCAATGGGTGAAATTGAGAATTCACGCTTTGATAAATATGCCTCTTAAAAAACACATACAGAGAATTTCACTGGGGCAAGCTTTAATTTCAGTCTTTGATAAAGTTACCCCAAAGATTTTAAATCCCAAACCATATTTAACAACACTAAGCACCATAGGCTTTGCTTCTGCTAATAGTAAATGAGCATTTTGATCTTTTACATGAAAATAAAAGACAAGAGTATACAGTTTGTGGTATTATAAGGATCCTTCCCACAGATCCCTTCCATTTCCCAATCGAAGTATTCCGTAGAACCATAGAATCAATATTCTGTTTACCTTTGCAGCATCGGCACAAAGAGGATTTACTTTCCAAGAATTTCCAAAGTTGACTGGATCCATTTCTATTTGATTGTTGCTACTGATCAGGTCATTGTTTTCAATCCCATCAAAGTTTCCACACAATCCACAGACTTTATCCTGGTGGCGAAGCAAAGTATTAATGGGATTATTGTTGTTATTGCAGAGCCTTTACCATGTTTTTACCCACAGCGCAGGTTTTTTTTTCATTCTCTGCAGTCATCACAAAATATTCCTTTTAGGTCAAGGTTATGGAAAGTCTCAGTTATAGGAAAAGCCTGGCCAAGTTGGGGCTGTTTACACTGAAGAGGAGGTGCATATTGGCAAACAAGTGTTGGCCACCTTTACTTTGGTTGAGAAAAGACACATGTCCATATAGAGTTTATTATATGGGCCCTTTATATATTTATACAAAGTTATGTTCCCCCATAAGCTCCTCTTCTCCAGTGTAAACAACCCTAGCTTGCCCAGTCTTTCTTCATAACTAAGGGGGAGATTTACTAATCCACGAATCCGAATCCCGAAAGGGAAAAAATCGGATTGGAAACGAAAATTTTGCAACTTTTTCGTTGCAGGCGCAATTTTTTCGTATTTGTCGCAACTTTTTCGTCTCCGCTGCGGCTTTATCGTATTTTGCATGACTATTTCGTCGCCGTCATGATTTTTTCGTATTGAGCGATTGTAAACAGCGGAAAAACCAATCCGATTTTTTACGCGACAGCGACGAAAAAGTCGCAAGAATACCGATCATTATGAAAAACCGCATTCGGACGCCTTCGGACCATTCGTGGATTAGTAAATCTCCCCCTAAGACTTCCCAGACCCTTTACCAGCTTAGTTACCCTTCTTTAAACTCAATAATTCAATTAAATCTCTTTTGAGCACTAGAGACCAAAACTACATGGCATATTCTGGATTGGGCATCAGCAGCAGAAGCCAGGGTCAGCCTGGGTTGAGAAAGGCTGCTATACCAGGGGCCCCCACACCCCCTCTGGGGCCATCACTGCCCCCTCCGCTAGCACCTTACCCCCCCCCCCATGTCCTACCGCCCAAGCGCAACCCTGGCAGCAGCTCAGTAAGCCAGATCTTTGACCTAACCTCTACAATTTGATTGATTCATTTACCTTTCTCTTCACCAGCATCTACTGAGCATGCTCCCCAAGCTTTACTTTTCTGTCACAGAGATACTGTTACATTTTAATACATCCTAATACTGCTGAGAAATGTATCAACTAATGCACCAAATTGTAATGGTTAAGAGAGATTAATATTTTTTTCTAAATATTAAAATGACAAAAATAAAAATAGCAAATGGAGAGTGTTTGTGAACTGCCTTTTTGACCTACTCTGCAAATGCCTTTCATGTGATGGAAATATAACTGCTTATAAAGCACTGTCTGGAAAGACTTTATTGGTCTGCTACTGTGCAGAGCTCAGTGTTTAGCATAAATGTCCTGTTCTCCAGCAATGCACTGCTGTGATCAACATCATATGTAATCCCCAAAACAGAACTGGAATATATAACTTCACTAGGAAATATTAAGGTCACATAGACTTACCCTGTAGGTTTCTTTCAGAGTCACATAAACTCTCATTCCTTTGTCCCATGTAACAGACATTTGATTTCCAAGAAGCAAAATGAAGTAATTGCCAGACTTTAAGACATCAAAACTTGTCTCATCTGAGAGAGGCTTTTTAATATGTATCTAGGGGAAGAGATTAAATGGTAAAATTATCTTGTTTTCAAAGTAATTATATAATATACAAATGTAATATACAATGGAACCAGTAGATACTTTTATGGATAACTGAGGGTTCTTCTCCCATGTGGACTGGGGTGTTTTAGCCAATTCGACTGTCCAAAGTCAATTCTCCAATATCTGCCATCTATTTAGGAGAGTATACGTTTTTTTCTGTGGCCCAAAGAATATGTCTAAAATGAATTAAGTGCCTTATTTGAATTACTATTGTCTATTGTAGCAGGATAATTCACTACAATGAATGTTGGCCAAACCTCACGTAAACTTAGAGAGAGGATTCGTGAACACTTATTTGGGAATTTGAGATATTTCAGTGCCCAGGGAATGGAAAAGATGGGCTTGAACATAAGACGTGGCAATTTCTTTAAATTGATTCAGAAACGACGTGAGGTTTTCTAGATTTTCAGTTTGAATACCAGTGGCAATGAATGCAGAGTTTGATATCTCATGTTATTATTAGGCCAATGTCTGTCTGGAACTCTGGGATGAATCATATACACTGCTCTTATTATTCATTTTCATTGGATATAACTGATATATATATATATATATATATATATATATACTTTTACATAACTTAATGTGTATACCTACTAGCAGTTTGTACCCTCCTACAAGTATTTTGTAGAGATTTATTTTGTTTTTGCTTTTATTTCATCTGTATATATTGTATATTATGTAAAAGGGATAGACACCGTCTCTTTAGGAGTCTGTTCTATATGTTTTTTTCAAGTTTTTTCTGATTGGTTGTGTTTTCTATAAATATCCACTTCCTGTGGCTCACATTTAGCCCATGATTAATTGCTATTAAGGCATGAAAGGTGTAGGGCAGTGGTTCTCAACCTTCCTAATGCCGTGACCCTTTAATACAGTTCCTCATGTTGTGGTGACCCCCAACCATAAAATTATTCCTAAGACCATCGGAAATATGTGTTTTCCAATGGTCTTAGGCGACTCCTGTAAAAAGGTTGTTCGACCCCCAAAGGGTCCAAACCCACAGGTTGAGAACCGCTGGCGTAGGGTGTATGGAGATGCTTCATATTTGAATGTAGTTATGAATAAAGACTTTTTTACTTTTAAACGTCATGACCCCTGTGGAAATCCCTGAGTGCCTGTATGCCCATAATGGTTGCTGCCTATGCCAAATACACACCTGTTCATTAGTCAGCTCAATTTCTCCATTTCTGAATAGAATCGTTATTCTTTTAGTACATTTTTCTCCAGAGAATCCACAACCTTCATTTCCAACAAGTATTCGAAATGTCCCTGTTACCCCACCGCAATAATCCTACAACAAAATATCATCAAAATGAAAGTACACTTTTATGACATATCATTTTAGGGACTGAAAATATATTTTATTCCCCAAATGTGCAAAGCAGACTTGTACATGCAAGCCATGCCTGTATAATAACATTACTGGATGCTTTTTTTAATTAAACCATATCCCCTAGTTGCTAGGACATGTCCCCTGCTGACTACATGTAATTATGACACCACACTATGGGAGATGGAGTTTTCATGACACTGTCCTGTTAAACCATTGAGAATCATTAGGACATTATTTGTATAAGCTTTACCTGAGCAAGTACATACTGGCAGTCACCAGGAAACTTGTATCTAAACCCATCAAAAGTCAGATAGTGCGACACTCCAATAGCTGAACAGGTTGCGTCACATATATTTTCTGTACATTTCCATTTTCTGTTTTCACAGACACTGAAAAATATAACACCTATGATTGTCAAGATGTAAACAAACTTATTTTAACATTGTAGATAGAAGTAATATACTGTATTTCTTGCAGAACAAAGGAACATTTAGGCTTCCCATGGGCAGATAAAGGCATTGGAAGCCCCTTGCAAGACAATATTGTTGTTCCCTATTTTAATAGTTTATAAGTAAAAAACGATGTATATAAACTGTATCTGCACTACCTATGGGTACAGGTTGACCCTGAAAGTTGTTATGCCCCTAATGCTTCACTGGCAGAACTGCCGATAGTTCCACTTTTGAGGTTTTGGTTACTCATTCAGTCATAGTAGCCTCTAGAAGCTAAAGTGGTTAGTATAGGTAAGTGTGGTGGTTGTACAATAAGTACAAAGTAGTTAAAATATTCTACAGTATTGTACATCAAAGGGAAAGGTTGTGTGCAAATGTGGAAGAACTTGTCAAAAAATTTGACAAACTAATCTGATGTTATTTATAGCTGTCCAGAGGAATGGTATTATTGGAGGAATATGTCATGACTTACCAAGTGTTGCAGTCTATCTCCACTGATGAGCCAGGAGCATATTCTTTACCAGCATGAAAGCAAGGGCATCTTTGGGGAAACATACATTTTGATTTGTGCCGGACCTTTAATGAAAAATGTATTATATATCAGAATTCACAGACTGAACATGCTCTGCTTACTTACTGCAAGTGCATTCTTATCAGTGGCTCTATACTGAAAATAATAAAAAGAAAGTGAGAGTTTTCTTCAAATGAATGAATTATATTGAGTTAACAACAATCCAGATCTTCCATATGAAATAACATGTTCTGAGATGGTGTTCCATACTGTGTCCAAAAGTAAAGTCAGCACTAGAACTATTTGTAGGGGGAGCAGTGTCATTTGGAGCTGTGTAACTCTGGACGCTGGACCAGTGGAAATGCATATTATAGAGTAATAAATCACATTTCACTATCTGGCAGTCTGATGGAGACATATGGGTTTGGCAGATGGCATTAGAACACTACCTGTCTGAATACATAATGCTTATGGTAAAATTTGGTGAAGGAGAATAATGATATGGGGCTGTTTTTCATGGTTTGGGCTAGGGTCTCTGGTCCAGTTGAAACCAGACATTAAGGCATTAGGCCATTCTTAACTTTTCCATAGCAACAGGTTGAAGAGGATCCTTTCCTGCCCCGATGCTGGACGCAAGGTCCATACAGAATGGGTTTGCTGAGACTGGAGTGGAAGAATTTGTCTGGTCTTCACAAGCCCTGACCTCAACCCAACTAAAAACCTGAAGGATGAACTGAAAAGCAGACTGTAAGAGAGGCTTGAACCCCATCATCAGTGCCCAACCTCAGTAATGTTCTTGTGACTAAATGGAGGCAAATCCCCAATCCCACCAACAATGTATGTATACCCCATAAGACCCCCTAATTGCATTCAGAGGACACCCCATGAAGTCAGCGATTTAGTTTGTGGGTGGTACTACAACACTCTGAAAGCAAGTTCATTATTATCCTATCCTGCCTCAGATATTTACATTAACACATGTTAGTGACTACTTCTCCTTTAAATAATGTTTCCTGACTTAAATCCACAAGGGATTCCAAATGGATTAAGTCAACACAATCATTATAGTAATAAATGTCTATGAATAAAATTATTGGAGATGCAAAATCGCAGAACGATTTTGAAATTATAAAATACTTATCCAGCTATTTAGAAGGAAGGTTAATGAAAATTTATTGTTTTTTATTTTGGTGGTAAATGTTCTCACCCCTTGTTCTGCCAAACATTGATTTAAATAAATATTTTAGGTTTTCCAGTTTCAGAGTAGTTACACTTGGTACACTCTAGTATACAGGAGCACTGGAAAACGATATGCATTAAAACAAAGTTGCATTATTACATTAACATTTATTTATAAAGCGCCAACATATTCCGCAGCGCTGTACAATAAGTGGGTTTCATACATTGGACATACAGAGTAACATATAAAGCAATCAATAACCGATACAAGAGGTGAAGAGCTTACAATCTACAAGCATTATACGCAACTTCATTAACTGCAATGTCTGTATTGCAGATAAATATGCCCTCTACTGGACTTTATGTCACTCATTTTGAAAGCTAACCAGTTTTAATATTTATAATTTGCACACTCCAAACAAGTAAGCCCATTATTTTCAAGGAATAAAATCAATGGCTACCAGTAACTGGCCCTTTAAGAGATGTATTTGATATTGTAGTGCCATCTAGCGGATATACTACAAACACCATATACAGTACATATATGTCAGGTTAAATGTACCACTATTTACTAAAAAATGCATTCTCAAACACACTATGGTCAATCATGGACCGATAAACCTGCCTAATGTTAAAATTGTTGCCATATTTTTTTCCCTTAAGGCTTTAATTAGTTTAAAAATACATAAATACAAAAATACTTAGGAAATCATGTCACCTTTAAATCTTTTCTGTTGGGAAACCATAGGGCTTGTGTTAAGATGAATACCACCTCCCTATCCACTCCAACAAATACAGTACACCCCTAGAGTTGCAACCTCCATATCTCTGTTATCTTTCTTCTCTATTTATGACATTGGCAAAGAGTAACTCTTGTGCTGGCTAGATACCAGGTAGCCATCCTATAATCACCTACAGATTACTATCAAAATAAAGAGAGATGTCCATCATAAACAAAGTGATTGCTTGCACAGTGGTGTAGCTGGTAGGCCATGGTTAAGAGAGCATTTAAAAGTGCCTCGGATTGATGGCCATGCGTACACATATAACACTAGCCTAATAGGCCAATATTATATCTTTCATGGCTAGTGCCTGAGGGAGCATAGAGTTTCTAAAACAAGTTGGCGTCTGCTACAGTAGTAATGATGCTCAGTTTGCTGATCTGATAAAGTGAGTGATTAAGATGAGGTTGGAAGGTAAGCCTGAGTAAAATATGCCAGCAGCTAGGGCTAAATGCATATGCCTCACCTTTTATGACCATGTATTGGTTTAGCATGTCAATGAACACACACAATTCAGAACCATCTGACAACAAATACCAAATAACCTAAAGTAAGGTTCATCAAGGAAGTGACAGATCCAGGTACCATTGTGAAGCTTTCTTTGAGGCTTTGATGTATAGTAGCAGACATAGGGTAAGAATACTGGCAATAGACTTGACAAAGAGAAGAACCAACCACACTCTGACTTACTTTGGTACCAAAAATGCCACACGTATAAGCAAAGTGAAGAAAGAAAGCATGAGCATGAGGTCAGGAGCACTGGGAGGCATGTTCTTGCACTCTTTAGTGCTCTTACATTTCAGTTGCAGGTGTACATACATGACCCCTCTAGTCTCTACATTTTACAACTGTCTTTAACTCCATTTCTTTTTTTTTGTTTTTTTACAGTTCCTAAATAGGAAATGGCCATAATATAGGTTTAAAAGGCTATATGGCTGTAAAGTGAAGAGGAGTGACTAACAAGCATTATCCTCATACCTTGGTGGTCCACTCCAAAACCGCTTCGTTATACACCTGGTAAAAATGGTGCATATTATTATAACTCAACCTCCCCAGTCTCTGCTGACAATTCTTAGGTATTCTAATGTCTAATTCAGCTAAATATGAAGCCTTGGGCACATTATTAAATAAATAAAATTCCCACATGCTTTTCTATCAAACATTCCCACAAGTAAAAACAAGGAAGCGGCTGAGGATCGGACAGCTGTTTTACACTAGCAAGTGGATAATCTTGGCATTTTTACAGTTTCCCATTGACCTCTAGTGAATCTCTCAACTTCAGAAGTTGGGTCAAATACTTTTTGGACATTTATCATTTTGTAAATCTCTGCAGTTCATGTGTGTCCCAAAATAATCCCAAATGTTTTAAAAATCCTGTGATTTATTGTTGGAAAAAAAAACTGATATAGCGCTAACACTAAACAGAGCAAGATCCAAGAGTGTCTGAGCCCTCCGATGTGGGTTATTACTTGACCCACTGTGTTAATTAGAAGGAATCATGAAATCAGGCAAAGCAAGGATAAAACAAGTGGGCAGTATTTAAAAGTAGTAGACATAATGGGTGCAAAGACAAGTACTACCTGAAGGGCAGGGTGCAAGTGCAAAATAAAAAATGAAATCTGCCATGTTTTTTACTGCCTGTCTTCCTGGTAAGAAAATTGTCCCATGAATACAACTCTGCCTGCATTTCACAGAACTGCATTTATGACAGGCAGGAAAGGGGAGGCATGTATCCTCTCACCCCTTCCCCTTACATGCCCATCAATCAGATGTGCATGTTATGGAACGCCGGTGCACTACAGTTACCACCTGCCTAGCTACCCATAAGTGTATCAACAGTCCTCTTCCAGGGGTATTTCAGATACCAAAAGTTTGTTATTCTGACTTACCATTCCATCTGGGCAGGTGCAACCAGATATACAGCCGTGGCTCACACATTCCAGTTCATAATTTTGGCAAGTTTTGGCACATTCTATCCCAGTTGCTTTTGGATTGTCAGCAGGACATATAATCTTATTTAACGGAGGTCTGCAATCTAGGCTTCTTTTTACTGTATTGAAAGCAAAAATGTACATATAAGATAATACAATACTGAGCACACATGACTAGTTCATGCACATTTTATTAAGTTCAACTTTTGTCCAATTTTTGAACCAATGACCCAATGTAAAGCAAAAAAGAACACATAGGCACAGGAGGTTTGCCACACTAAAGGTAATGGTGTCTGCATACTTCTAAGAATCCATCAGTTCCTCTTGAGTTTTGTGAAGAAAAAAAAGAGGGACGAGAGGTTATTGTTGGTATGGTGTTAATTACATTGATAATGGATTGGAAAATCTATGCCAATGGTTCCCAAACCATGGTGCTGACTCTCTGAAGGGAGCCCATAGCCTTAGATGGTGGGGCACAACCTAAATACTACTTTGGAAGAGATTTGTTTTGTTTCATATTTGCTCCCCAAGATACTCCTAGAAGCTAAGCTTGAAGGTCAGAGTAAGATTTGAGGGTAACAGAAGGCTTGCATAGTATGTACAAAAGCTTTTGCCGATAACAGCTAAATTATTACATTTACCCCTTAACACTGGCAAAGGCTTGGTAAACATTACTCTAACCAACACAGTTATTGAACTACTGGTTGCCCCATGCAACAGAAATTAGATGGGTCTCTGGATCATCCGTATTTTGCCGCACAGGGCCTTCCATCACAAGCACAAATGGTTTAATATCTGACCTCTAGCACTATACTATGACAAATATGATTGTTCTTTTTCCTACTACTATATTATTAATGTCTTTCTTCCATTGTGATATATAATCCAGTGCCCTGTTGCTTGTACTCAATCATTGAAGATAAACAGCTTTAAAATTTCTATTATGTGCTGCAGTCCAGTATGACTGGTTTATCTAATAAGTGGAGATAAGTGTCCTGATGATCTAAAGCCAATGCGGTTCCCAATCCAATAGGAAAATCAAGCCTGCCCAATTTTAGGCTAGATATCGGTTGGGTAGGCCCGTTGGGCAGCTCATACACAGGCAGATAAGCTGTCAATTGAACAAATCGGCAGCTTAAATCTGCTCATGTATGGCTAGCTTTGCTAACAGTTTGGTCTTTTTTTAATAAGTGCTGGCCATTTTTTCTGTTTCTATATATACCCATTCTTTATTAAAGCAAATTGTTTCAGCCAGTGTGTGCATTATCTTAGAACAGAGGTTCCCAAGTTGTGGGGCTGACGCCCCCTAGGCTGGAAGTCCAACCTAAAGTGTTGTTAGGATGTGGCAACTTGTTTGGGAAAAGAATTTGGGTGGTGCTCTTCAAAAAGATGGCTCTCAAAGGAAGCTCCCATGCTGATTGCCCCAAACACCCCAACTTGTCACCTCAGGATCCAACTGCAGCCCTCCATGACACATGCATCATATTGCCCAGCAGTGCACTATATTGCCTAGAAGATATATGCAAATACCTTTTCTGTATAAGTCTATTTTTGAACCTAGATATGGGATAAAGACTTAATTTCTGCCCTAAATTTTTTTAACCTACTTTGGCAATGTTTGGGAGGCTTGTACATCTTTTTCTTAACTGTCGTAATTTTGCCTGTCAAGAATACTACCGATTATGCTATGCTGAGCACAAGAAAAGAGAAGAAAACACATTTCTCTTAATTATTTTCTTCTGACAAGTTTATTTTCCACCCTTCCTCAAAGCTATTTCTTTGTTACCCATATTGGTAAACCAATTAGTATGTTTGTTTACATGGCTCTGATGTACAAACCCAGTTGCTTTAATCAGTCCAAGCTTTGTCCAATGATCTGTGAATGACTGAAACGCAACAGCTGAAAAACAACACGGCTACGTGTGTGCTCCATATGGGTCCAAGTGCCAGAGGACAATATACACATGTTTACAAATACTTCATGGTTTACTTTTATTCATTTTGGCACTTGAATTGCCATTAATAAACTGGGAAGTGCTACTTGGCAGCAAAAGGCAAATACTATAAATTTGTCTGGCCAATAACTAACTAGCTGGCTAAAAAAAGATTTTTTTATAATACTCCAGTGAACACAATATAGTGGAGACAATAGTGTAATATCTGTTAGATACTGAGTAAATGAATGACTAAAGTCTACAATAAGGAGAAGAGGGGTTAGAAATACATGTCAATGGACTAAAACATGCTAAATAATTGTATATTGACTTCTATGAACAATGACATCATACAGTAAGGGGCAGAAGCAGTGGCATCCAAAATACATTAAATAAAATAAAAGACATTGGGTAGTGTCACCAAAAATACATTAAATATTCTCAATCTTTCAGCTTCTCCATTCCTTTCTGCCTACTGCCTGCTCACTGGATCCTATGCCCTCATACCTACTAAAACAGTGTGCCCCTACCCTTACCAACATATTTAATTCCTCTCTGGCTTCTGGTACTTTCCCCCCTCTATTCAAACAAGCATGTGTCAAACCCATTCTTAAAAAGGCTACACTGGACCCGTCCTACCTATCTAACTACTAACTCTTTCCTGCCCCTAGCCTCTAAACTCCTGGAACGTCTTGTCTTTTCTCGTGTCGATAACTTCCTCTGCACCCATAATCTGCTGGACCCTATGCAGTCTGGTTTTCGACCTGCGCACTCCACTGAGATGGCCTTATGTAGAGTGGCAAATGATCTCCAGACTGCCAAGGCCAAGGGACGCTACTCAGTTCTCATTCTCCTAGACCTTTCCTCTGCTTTTGATACTGTCGACCATTCTATCCTTTCTATTCTCTGGGTATCCGGGATCAAGCTGCATCCTGGTTCTCTTCCTATCTCTCTAACCGCTCCTTCTCTGTCGCTCTTGCTAACAAATCCTCTACGCCAGTTCCGCTTAGTGTGGGGGTACAGCTCAGTGTGGGGGTGCCTCAGGGCTCTGTGCTTGGTCCTTTGCTGTTCTCCCTGTACACTCTCTCTTTAGGAGACCTTATTTCTTCTTTTGGTCTTAAATATCACTTATATGCAGATGACATCCAGATATATTTAGACACCCCTGCACTAACCACTGATGTTCATTCTGTACGCTGCCTTGGGGTTATCTTTGACCAGTCACTCTTCTTCTCTAACCATATTAATAACACTGCCAAAACCTGCCGCTTTTTCCTCTGCAATATTGCCAAGATACACCCTTTTCACAAGTAACAGCTAAAACACTAATACATGCCCTTATACTTTCCCGCTTAGATTACTGCAATCTCCTACTAAACGGCCTCCCAGACTCCCACCTCTCTCCCCTGCAATCAGTTTTAAACTCTGCTGCCAGGATCCTCCTGCTCTCTTCAAAGAGGGATCCTGCTCAGCCTCAATTAAGCTCTCTTGCATGGTTACCTATTAAGCAAAAGATAGCTTACAAAATCCTTCTACTAACATTCAAAGCCCTTCACTCCTCTGCTCCTCACTACATTTCTTCACTGGTCTCCCTGCATGTTCCTGGTCGTCTCCTCCGCTCCTCTCAGAGCCTCCGTCTTTTTACACCATCCACACCCACTGCGCTCTCTCATCTTAAACCTTTCTATCTTGCTGCTCCTTACCTCTGGAACTCTATCCCTGAATCCCTCCGTAGGGAACACTCACCCACTCTCTTTAAGAAGAAGCTCAGCTGTTACCTTCTGGAGCACTAAAACACTATTTTGCCCAGTCCTGCGCTTAAGGGCAAATGCCCATACCTGGTGCACTCTTACCTTCCAATTTGTGCCTGTATGTTACCCAACCACTTAGATTGTAAGCTCTACGGGGCAGGGACCTCTTTCCTACTGTGTCTCATACCAGATGGTACGTATTCCCTGTGTATTTATATATATTTATTGTATTTATTTATTATAACACTTGTCCTCCCTGTGTGTAATATTGTATTTTGTAAGATTGGACAGTGCTACGTACCCTTGGGGCTCTTTATAAATAAAGTTATACATACATATATACAAATACAATTACAAAGTACAAGCAGTGGGAACTTAAGCCCCAAATACATTAAATGAGAGGCAATGATTTCTGACACCCCAGACTCACTTACCCTTCCATATAGGCTGGAGAAGATTTCAGCATAGTAGAGATCAAATGAATTAAGATATTGTTTTCACTGCTAAATGTGCTCACTTGCCCCACCTAGTAGTAGTCATACCCAGACGGGAGAAACCCTGTACCATGTGATGGGTGGTATTGACAGTATATTGAGTAGGAGAAATAACAGCTTATTGGAAAGCAGTTCTATTGTGTTCCTTCCACAACCTCAGGATCAGGCACAATGCACTGAGATGGCTGCCTACACACCAATATTAATAGAAAATATAAAGTCTAGATACACATTTATAGTTTTAAAAAAATTGTCACTGTTACAAAGTTATGGCTGGTCTGCGCCCGTGACACAGAAATGTGTGAGTGACAGAGCAGAGTGAAAGCTGATTTGCTGTGGCATGTGATGAGGCCACACCCCTCAACAGCAAATATGTGCAAAGGCAAAGTAAAGGAATGGAGCCATGCTGGGTGCATTATTTGTACATATAACAGTAAAGTAGCTTATTGTTTATATCCTCATATACACAGCACTTCAGGCTCTTTTGCACTTGGGTATTGTACTGCTCTCCCACAGACATAGGTCAGCTGTTAGTCACCCTCCTGCAATTTACACACACAGATACAAATCTTACTGCAATAGCCAGATACAGCGGTAACAAAAGAGTGTATAAAAGAGACTTCCTTCACTCCAGTGACAGTGAAACATCAATTGCAGCAATTTTACAGGCAACTGTGTGTGTACAGGCACATAGATTCCTGTGTGCTGGATTCACAGACACCTCTTAATCAGAGCTGTCAACTTGTAGTGCGCACTGATACCTGGATGCGCTACTGCTTCTGATGACATCACCACTTGTGTACTGCGCATGCCCGGCCGGAATTTAATGCGAGCAGACTGACTGGCTAGGCTGTCAGGGGAAACCTTTGCACAAACACTATAATTAATGACGTAACTATACAGGAAGCAGACCCTGTGTTCATGGAGGCCTTGGGAGCAGTGGGGCTTGGACCACAGGGTCAGCTTCCTCTGTTGCAACTGAACTTGTGCAACCAGTGCTAGCAGAGGCCTGGGTCTGCCTGCAGTGAGGGGGGAAGTTTAGGCTTTGGTGTGTGATGGGCCCCTCCAAAGATTTTTTTGTATAGTTACAATTACATTACATTACATTAACATTTATTTATAAAGCGCCAACATATTCTGCAGCGCTGTACAATAAGTGGGTTTCATACATTGGACATACAGAGTAACATATAAAGCAATCAATAACCAATACAAGAGGTGAAGAGAGCCCTGCCCAAAAGAGCTTACAATCTACAATGTCACAATGTGAATTTGGCTGTCAAATCTACAATGTCATCAGTACAACATGAAGCTACACACTAAGGAACTTTAAGGTAGATAGCTTTATTTAAAGAAGGCAGTCATCTTTAATAATATGCTCTGCTTTAGAAGGAGGGCACTAACCTCTGGCTGGTGGTTGGTTGAAGAAAGATTCTGGAAAATAGCCACTTGGCACATCACTCGTACTGCAGTGCATCAGCCCATTCTCACAGTAGCTAAAGAATATAAATGATACCTCATGAGAATTCTTCTAATAAAGAATAAACACAAAAATCAGTTATATATTTATAGAAATGTATGCTATGGCTAAGGACATCTGTCAAAAGCCAAGTCATTTGAGCACACATGGATGGCCAAAATTCACTCACTTAAAGAATTATCCTATGAAAGGGCTTACACTGAATGTGTGGTAGTACCCTCATTTTAGTTCCTTGAAGTGACAAGGAGCTACCACAGGGGTCATACTTGCAAATGTTTAGGCAGCAAAACCGATTTCAAAAGAGAAGTGACAAAGAGCTACTATGGGGGCCATATCTGCTCCATTGCTTAGGTGGCAATATTGATATCAGGAGAGGAGTGACAAAGAGCTACTATGGGGCCATACTTGTGCCAATGTTTAGACTGCAAGACTGATATCAAAAAAGAAGTGACAAAGAGCAACAATGGGGCCCATAATTGTGCCAGTGTTTAGGTGGCAAGAAGTGACAAAGAGCTACTAGGGGGGGACATGCTTGCACCAATGCTTAAGCAGCAACTTTAGCCCAACTATGCCTGATCATGTATGGACATCATGCCATAATGTTCCATAGTCGATAAAAGGTTGCAATTTCACTAAAATTATCTTTTTTATTTTTTTATTTGCCTTGGTGGGGCTGAAATTATTATGCCTAAATCATATTCTTAAGTAAACTATTGTTCTTCCTGTATTGTGAAAATCCACCTAGCTTAGAATCTAAATATTAATGTCAGTTTCATTATAAACCAACTAACCCCAGGTTTATAAGATTTCTAACCATTATGCCATGAGGCTGAAACTAGCCCCTTATGTTAATGCTTACTGAAAACCAGGTTAGGACTTGTCTGATTGTAAATGGCCAAGAAATCAAGAAATAATCACCTAACAAACTCTTGAATTAAGCAAAGGCAAATCAAAGGCAGATATGTATGCTTGTCACCCTCTAGTGGCTACTTTGACTACTGCAAGTTGTACAGATTTGTTATCTTAATTCTATATTTGTTTGGGGGAATTCAGGGATTTCACTACAGTTCCCACAGCAAATCACAAGATCTACTTTCACTGAAACAGAGCAGCATGGATTTTCCACCATCATTACTGAGTCATATGGGAAAAATGCATGAGAAGAATGTGACTAAATATTTTTCCAACCTAAAATTCAGATAACAGCAGATAACATGGATTAAATATCAGGGTATTTATATACAGCCATTTTCTCCACTTACCACATGGAATAATGATTGGAAAATACATCATCAGGCTGGAAAAGCTCCCCATCATAATAACATGAACAGTCAGATTTGGGGACACACTCTCCGTCTTCATTGGTGTACAGCCCGGGGGGGCAGTAGCAGCCTTCCATACAGAATTCCCTGCAGTCGACATCTGGGTGGGACAAAGATCTGCAGGTTTGATTGCATGGGCTCCCACACTGCTGGTAAATCTTTCCTTCCGAACATTGAATTGCTGTGAAAGAAATGTATATATGTTATGGGTTATGGACCACTGGGCTGAACCGATATATGTACAAAGAATCACTAAGCTACAAGGAAATATGTATAAACAATCACTGAACTATAAAGAAATATGTGTAAAGAATCCCATTGGCATGGAAACTGCACATAGACAGACCCCATTTTATAAATGTTTGTTGTATTTTTGTTTTCTACATACTTCCATACAGACTCCCTTGTTAAACCTGCAGTCAGGGACGATAAAAATAAATAAATTACATTGTAATATAAAGCTCCAAAATTAAAAGAGGGGCACTTGTTGGTTATCCTAAAACAGGCCAACACCGTGAATAACAGCTAGGGTTAAAAAAGGGACCCTTGCAGATGGACAGTATTTCTAGTCTATTCTGCACTGAAATTTAGGACATATACAAAGACAGTGGCTGGTATCTCAGTTATTGCTGAACCTAGGCTTGTTCTTCAGCTTGTATTTGACTGCCCTAGCCGGCAAATCCCCAACTAGGACCTGTGCTGATATTTCCTAACATGATATAATAGGATTTGAAACTATTTCTTAGAGCCACAGGTCCCATTTAACTGTTATCTCAAGGTCAGAAATCATTTCTTAGGGGCTGATTTATTAATTTTAGAGATCATGTTTTGCTGTAATTTGTGTAAATTTTGTCAATTATTTATTAATAATTTCTGAATATCATTATTTTCTTAAGATAATTGTTACACCCCTTTTTTGCAATGTTTCCACAAGGCCAAAATGCAAAATGGGCGCTGGTTGACAACTGGGCATCAGCTGTGCCTAAAATGTTTTTTTAAAAATAGGGTTTTCTTGCACCAAGAAGCAACATTTGTCATAAAAGTTGATACAATGGATATCTCTCTCCATTGTATATTTTCAGTTACATTAAACCATTTTGACTGTTATGATCTCTTTTGAAGTATTTATTTTAAACAATTCACTGACAATTCCTAAGGAGACCAAAAGAGGGTGCTAGCGGTTCATGAAATCATTCCTAGTGAGTTCTTGAATATTACTGAACATTTAGGGGCACATTTTAGAAAGGAATTATGCAGATAAACTGTACAAAGTGTAAAGTAAACATCATATTTTTAAAGCTCTGTTAAAAATTAGCTTACGTTCATGCTTACAAATCACTTAAGTAGGAGTTTTTTAAGATGTAAAAAAAAAATACAGAACTACAAAAATGCAATGATTTTTTTAGTGGCGAGATTTACTTGGAGTCAAAATGGCTATAAAATCTGACTCTTGGTGAGATTATATAGAAGTCTGGGGGGCACATTTACTAAAATGCATTTTTTTTCTGGCCTTGAAACACAATATGGTATAAATTTGAAGTAACTGACTTTTTCAGATCAGACTTTATAGTAAATGTCAGACTTTGTGGAAAAGAATTTAATTGAATTTTTAAATAAATTTTAAGTTTAAGTTTTTGACTTTCATCAAATCATCTGTGATATTAACCCTACTCTCAAAAAAAGGTGACTTACGACAGAATTCGGGTGTTCTCCAGTCTATTAAAATACCCTTTCTAGAACAAGCTGCTGCATAGGTTGAGAGTGCAGAACACAGGCATTCTTTCCCATTTGAGCAAGAGCAGACGTCATAACGGCAATTCTTCAAATATGGGGCAGGGTTGACTTCATTGTGGCATGACTGGAATGCGGAATCCATAAGAGCAAAGCATACTTCTTCAGAAAACCTGGCTGGAGTAAGTAAAGCAATGTAAATAGTATGATATAGCATCAATGGGAAATAATTCCATAATATAGAAAGATATTCTAAATTGCACTCATTCTGTCTGACCTTATCTTCAAGTGTGTCTAATAGAATTCCTCATATTGTGCTACCCATTTCCAGCAATTCTGCCACACATTGATGGTTTTTTAGCAAATTAAAGAATAACTATATTAATAAGAGAAGTATAACATTTGAACATTACAGAGGATTCATTATTAACTTTCTGAAACCTGGCCAGTTGTACTACCTATGCAGCTATTTGCCTAATTTGGCCTACAAGTGGTGAGCCAAATAACATTTTTAAGTAAATAATCAGATCACGCTTGGGTATGCTGAGCTGCTGGCTATGAACAAAAGCAATGACCTGATTTTGTCTTGAGCTACTGGGATTTTCCACTCAGCCTGATGTCTATTGACTAACTGACATACGTTCAGAAAGTACAGGTGGTCATCTGTAAGGAGCCCCTACATAGCCAGGGTACTAAAAACCAATATCTATTATTGTTCAATATGCCACATCTGCCTCACATTTACCCTTTTTATCAAGCTCCAGAAGAAAAAGTATGTCTCTAATGTTGGCCCTGACAATGTACAGACATTTCAAGCCCATCTTGAAAGACTTGGCTGTGTATATTGAATATTACCTCTCTTGGGGTTGAGATTACATGGATCAGTGTCTTGTTTCATTAGATCTGTGCAGTCACCATTTAGCTTCCAAGAATTGCCAAAGTCTTCAACACTAGTTTCTATAAGTCCAGATGGCGTAAGGAAGTCATCTCCTTGATTGCCATTGTAGTTCCCACAAAGACCACTGATCAAACCTGAGTATATTGGTGAGAGCTGGAAAAAGAATTACCCGGGAAGGTGAAGCTAAACAAAAGAACATATTCAGACAAATAACCAGAGAAAACAGCAATACTGAAGTAGAAATGTATTCACCTTTATCAAGAGTTTTCCATGGCCATCCCAATCTACCTGCAGATCTTCTTTGTAGGTAAGGCGAACAGCTGATAGGACGGTGGTCTGGATGCGCAGAAAGCCTGTTAAGTGAAGTGTGAAGACAATCTCAACACGGCTTTATTAGAAAGCAGTATCACATTATTTCATATGTAGTTACCTTGGACCAAAGGGAGGAGAATATCTTGTCCATCTAACGAGACACCACCACCGTGCTTCAGTTTAATTGTAATATTGTGCATGTCCAGTAGGCGCAAGGAAGCAGAACGAGTACACACTGCATCAATATCATCTGCGCACTGAAAAGAACATCCCAGGAGAATTAGTTAGGCTGTGTTGGTAATATCTTTGGGAAATACATTAATACAGACCCTGTCAATTATTGAACACTAGAAGCTCAATGCAACTTTTCCCAAAATGCTTTCAAACCCCTTCTTTGGGAGTAGCTATTTTCTAAATTGCCTGTGTTAAGTAACAGCAATTCCCTTCTGGATAGTAAAACATCTCCAGAACCTATGGAACATATGTTGTATATCAGCACTTTCCAAAGGCAATCGAATTACAATAGGTTTAGGCATATGCATATAAAGAATATAAAAGCGACCTTCATGTTGCTAAAAGTAACACCAGAAGTGGTTAAGCTAGGACTAGTATAAGTGCTTGTATCTCATTTATATATAGCGACAAAGATAAGATAATTACCTGCACAGTTTCTATAGTGACAGAAAATGTACTGTCCATTGCGTCCGTGGCAAGCAAGTATTGGCAGATTCCACTAAAGGTAAAATGTTTGTTATCAAAGCTTTTAAAATGAGACTGTCCAGTTACAAAGCACTCCCCTAAGTGAGAACAAAAGCAGAAAAATAAATATTAGACACTACAAAGGCGTTAACATCACTTTTCTTTCTTTCTTTTCAAGTTGTCCTTGGCCTAAAGTGCTCATTCACCCTTACCCATGAATTCTGCTTGTATGTACTGGGAAGCCACATCATGGGCACAATGGGAGTTTTAAGGAACAGTTTGCTTTACCCAGTTAGCCTCAAGGGTGTTGTGCCAATGTGACCACTCAGTAAAGTCTTTGGTGAAGGAAACCATGGCCATACTTTGCTTAGCAACTTACTTTACTGCATTGGATAGGATGCACATTGACAAAAATAAGAGCCCCACTACACTCACCCATTATCAATATACTGTATAGGACATTAAGACATTCTGTGCATCAGGCTATCAAGAAATGCCCTCCCCTTTAAGCAAAACAGGGATTGTTTGTCCATATGTTGCAATATATTCAAGCTGGCCAACTACATGAAAGTCATCCCCGGTCTGGCCAGTCCTACACTCACTTTTATTGATTTATTACGAATTATACTGCTTTATTATACATTTAACAAAGGGACTGGGTTTTACGTGTAACTTGCTTGCTTTCAAGGTTAAAACCACCAAATGATTTTTTTATGCCAGCCTTTTGAATTCTTTGGCTTCAGTGATTAAGGCACTTAAAGGTACTGTACATGGTGACTTGTTTTTAGGACAACCCTTGGCCAGATCATTTTCCAATTATGTTTTACTTTTAAATTGGAACTTCTAAACCAGGGGTCCTCAAACTTTTATACCTGTGAGCCACATTTGAATGGAAAGCAACACAAGCATGAAAAGGGTTCCTGGAGGTGCCAATAAGAGCAATAATTGCCTATTTGGTAGACTAGCAGCCTACAGGAGGCTCTGTTTTGCAATTACACTGGGTTTTCATGCAACCAGAACTTGCCTCCTTACCAGAAATTCAGAAATAAGCCCCTGCTTTGAGGCCACTGGGAGCAACATCCAAGGAGTTGGTGAGCAACATGTTGCCCCTGAGCCACTGGTTGGGGAACACTGTTCTAAACAGCATTAACATTCTGCCAAAATTATTATATCCTACTGTGCCTCAGGCAACAAATAAATGATTATTAGCTCTATGGATGACTTATTTCAGGTGATTTATCTAAATGCCCACTGGAAGAACCCATGTTATCTACACCTAAGATTGGGGGTCTAGTTCTAGCAAAAATGTTATGAATCTGCGCTAGAATTTTTCCATGCAATGCACCGGAGAACAAATAGCAATATTAGTACATTAGTGCAATGTGTTTTGTCTCACTAGAAAAAAAAACAAGTCGTTTGAGCCAGAGAAAAATGCAGATATTCCCTAGTGACTCCAATACATTTGGCAAAATTTCACCATTTTGCAAATTTTTCCATGGTTTTGTGAATTAAGAAAAGCGAAATTGGCAGTTTTGCTGTTATGGTAAAATAAGTCAGAGGTATGGTCATTACAGAACAACTTAAGGGCAGATTTATAAAAAAAATCCTGGGGCCATATTTATTAAAGTGCAAAATGTCAAATTAGACATATTTTTGGCATAATATCCCACATATGCCATTGCTTTATGGCATATTTTTCCCATCCAACTATAAGAGGGAAGTTACACTAGCCAAATTAAACGATTTAAATCAGCAAAATTACAGTTTATTACAAGTCCTCACTTGCAATGGCATAATTACAAATTAAGTAAATATTCAACCAATATAAAAATACACCTGATATATTGACGCCAACTTTGGTGGAGTCAGAGAGTGGAGTAGAGAAAATTTACACTATAACCTATAACCTACCAGTGAGAACACTGATAGCTGCTGTACCTATTGTATAGAATGTTTTTAGCACCTTTGAAGTCCCACCAGCAAAAAATGTGAGCTAATAAATCTCTGAAAAATCCTATAAAAGTATCTTATTAACATGAGAAGAACATTTCGAGTGTTGATAAATGTGAGCCACAGCGATTGTTGTCTCTTGTCTAAAGTTTGATTTGAACACATACCTGGACAGTCTTCATTGCTGCACTCCCAAGCTCCATTCTGGCATGTACTGAAAATATAAGGATTAAATGTTATAATCGAGTTCTAAACATTGCTTTGAATTGAGCATTTCATAAAAATCTTGCCTTAAATTCAATAATTAAAAATAAAAAGTTTGGAGCCAGCAACGTTTCAATATACCAGGTCAGGTTACTCCATTTAATTGGCTGCTGCGTTTCATTACAAAGCTTTACAGTTTATAAAGAGGCCTCAGGAAAATATTTGAATGTGGGAACTTGTACTCTCACCTTGGGCAAACGCTATATTAGTCCTCACTAACATACTGCAGTTGATTCACTTCCCACCATTGTTAAAGCTATTCATTTCATTGGATGCCCATGTTTTAGCAGTTACAAGAAGAAGGGGGATATACAGGATCTTATTACATTATTATAAGGCAAAAATGTGTTACACTCTTACACTGTACAAGTTTCCTGTAACGCATACAAAAAAGTCAAGAAATTCCAGGTCACCAGTCTCATACAATTAATTTGATATTTAAACATATAGGGTACTTGAAATAACTTGGGCCATTATAAGCTGTGAATCAAGCCCACTGAGACAGCATATTGGCCCAAGTATACACCCTTCCTGACTGCCTGCCCAATGTATTCCTGGCAAAAAACAGACAGGTGTCTACTGAAGAGGTTAGAAGATTCTGTTGGATGAGGAAGATCCAGTCTTTTCCCAAACAGGTCTGCATAGGCCTGCGTTATGATGTGATCGTTGCCCCAGGAGGCAAAGATCTACTTGTATTGCAGCTACATCTTAACTTGTATACTCAGGACCTGGAATTCCAAGTGTTTGGATAACTAACATAATTCAAACAGGTTTGGGGGATCAAGAAGCTGCTGCAGGCCTCATTCTCTGTATAGCAGAAAAGGGTAAAAACCTGGGATTAAAGGGCAATGGTGAGCTGCAGATTAATGAGCAAGTCTTATGGTTCCTCCCACCTTTCCTCCTGGTACCACCATGCCAGCTCCTGTCTCTACCTGTCCCATTCTTCCACCAAACTATAGAATCTAGCCCCCAAATATAGAATCTAGCCTTTGTTTCTGATTCATTCTTACAAAAATATCACATGCAATTTTAAACTACCATCTTACTTCATACAGTTATATATTACAAAATATTGCCAGTAATCATTGTACAGGTACTGGACCTGTTATCCAGAATGTTTGGGACCTGGGGTTTTCCGGATAAAGGATCTTTCCGTATTTTGTACCGCCACACCTTAAGTCTACTAATCATTTAAACATTGATTAAACCCAAAAGGATTGTTTTGCCTCCAATAAGGATTAATTATATCTTAGCTAGGATCAAGTACAAGGTACAGAGAAAAAGGAAATCATGTTTAAAAATTGTAATTATTTAATTAAAATGAAGTCTATGGGAGACGGCCTTCCTGTAATTTGGAACTTTCTCCATAAAGGGTTTCCGGATCCCATACCTATATTATATCATGGTTTAACCTTCAATGGATTCCTAATGCTTTTAATATGATCCCTGTTCATAAGTATTGAAAAGCAAAAATTAAGATGTAAATAACATCTAGAAGGAAATATTCATTGGAACTGCAGCAACATGTCTCCCAACATAAAATGCACAGGTACTGAGGAACAGTATATTCTTCTGCATTATTTAAAGTGTCGGAATCCTACGTATGAGAGGACTGGGCTGCTTTTTGAAGAGCTGTAACTCTAATGTGTGCCAAACCACCCTGCATTCTGTTGCCGCAGTCCATTGGATCTATGCCCAGATGTAATATGTGTAATATGGAAATCTATTTTACACTAAGTGCATTTTAAGCATTCAATAGATGTGAAACCTTCCATTAATACTGTATTTTAAATAAAATATCAATGGCTGGCTGTAGCGTCATTTAATTTCTAGTTGCGGTTACTATTTTCCTGTCAGTCAGAGGACGACCAAGTGCTAAGCTCCCTAAGCTTTGTCCCAGAGCCATGAGTATTGGGGCTCATTGCCATTTGCTGGAAGCAGGGTTGTTGGCTTTCCTGGTGGCACCACAAGAAGGAATCCCTGGGGGCATAACTGGGCAGATCAGAGATGTAATTGGGATGACTGGCATGTAACGAGTGGAGTGCCTTAATTTATCCAATAAATATTCAACATAATACCCCTCCTCACTAGATAGGGACGACCAGCTGGTGGGCATCCCTAGCAAATACTAAATCAGTTCCTTGTCTAAGGTTAGTTATAATCCTGCTCTGCATAATTAATATAAAACGTCTATATCCTATACAGGTATGTATCAGATTTTTCTATAATTTGTATCTCCATATCTTAAGTCTACTAAAAAATCATGTAAACATTAAATAAAACAAACAGGATTGTTTTGTCACCAATAAGGGATAATGATATCTTAGAATCAAGTACAAGGTACTGTTTTATTATTACAGAGAAAAAGGAAATCATTTTTAAAAATTTAAAGTATTTGATGAAAATGAAGTCTATGGGAGACAGCCTTCCTGTAATTCAGAGCTTTCTGGATAACGGGTTTCTGGATAACAGATTTTCAGATAACGGATCTTTCTACAGAAAACTTTTGTAATATTTTCAGATATTAACAGAAAACAGAAAAAGCCACTTTAATCGTATACAACACAAGCTGGAATTAGATTCTCCCATCATCAAGGGTCAACCAGTGAGTGGCAGAACTATATATGTAGTAAGAAAATACAGATAACAGATAACAGCACAACTCACCAGGAATTGCAGTCCCGTCTGATAGCTGATCCTGGAGGATATCGTTTGCCAGAATGAATACAGGAGCACTCAAACACTGGTATACATCTGTCACCATCAAGGACCTTTCCATCTGCACAGGAACACAGAGACCGTTAGGTGGATAAGCTCTGTCATGGAACTTTGCCTTACTCATCTCTCAGCTGGACATACCTGGGCAACTGCAGCCATCAATGCATTGCTCTTGGCACACTTCATTGATGTTTAGACTTTGGCAGGTTTTTACACAAGGAGATACACATTCATTGTACTCCATTCCAAAAGGACACAGTGGCTCTATCAAAAATATCAGAATATGGTTAACAACTCTACAATTCCGAAGCTAAAACTTCTCTAGAATTGTATAGTGGGAAAACTAATGGGAAAAAAGAATAGAGGTATTTAGTGTATCCTATTCTGAAAAGTCTTGATGACTTACTGGCTAATGTAATAAATAGACACATGATCAAATGGATAATAGATAGATAGATAGATAGATAGATAGACTGATAGATAGACAGACGATAGATAGATTCACTTTTGGAGTGTCCTCTTGTCTTTTATATCTATATTGGTCATTACAGGGTGGGCAGAGTCTGACTGGGTACCTGGGGCCAACCTGGACTGCCACCAACCAATCTACCACCAGCATGAGCTACACTTCTCGACCTTCTCCCAAATCAGACACAGCTCGAATACGCATTCTTCAATCTCTTAAACTGCCCATTTCTGATATCACCTGGAGGCAAGGTGGGCATGGGTATATAAGGGAGTTGAGTCAGAAGAGTTTGGGCCAGAGGGGCCATGAGGACGAGGGCATACTGGGGTTTTTTTCTGGTACCCAAGCGGGCCAGTCCAACACTGATGGTTGGTGGAATGTGGTAGAGAGTGGTGCATTTATTCTGTAATAGGAGCAGCTGGGAATAACCTGACTTCTGGAATATAAATATGTTTCTACCAAAAATTTGACTTACTGCAAATAGTATGTGTTGGCCAGTTACTGGTAATGACTCCATGTTGAGCACACGTTCTTGCATACTCTAAGAAGGTCTGACAAGGACAGTTTAACTCCTCAGCACACTCACACATATCGTCTTCACATATGGCAATGTATGGATCTGGGTCAACTAAATGATGGCACTGCATGAAGGCTGAAGACGTCTTAAGCATCTGACATCTTTGCATGAAGTCCTATGATGTAAACAAAGATTGTATTCATGTAATATCTGGGCAACAAGATAGGTAATCCCTGATATATTTTCTTTCCATTGCTTTCCTTTTGTTTATACCCTTTTTCAGTGGATGGGAAGTGTGAATTTGCTACGTGGCCTTAATGTTGATAAGACTGACAAGATACTCTCACTAACCATTCTGTAAATCTTATTGGTTACTATCAGTTATTAGACCAGAGCAATCTGTTGCCCCTATACAACCCTAATAAAATTATTTAGTCAGTTAAAGTTGCTCCACTAAATCCTCTTCCTACCCACAACCTTAACTCTTTAACCAAATTTGTAATCCCAAAACCATAGAATGGTGATTTTGAGTTTGCTCCACCTTCCACAGGCCAACATCTTTTCCGACCCCCATAACTCATAAAGAGGCTCCACATGCATGACAATTATGGTCATACAAATCACCCTACTATTGCCTTGAAAATACAAAAAAGCAATAACCCCCAAATCCCAATGATATCACCATTTGTTCTGAGCCTCCTCTAACGTCTCGTAAAGTCTCATCCAATGTATGGAAACCTTTGCCACAGAATAGCCAACACCAAGAGGAGTCAACATAGACATATGAGCATAAATAATTAATAGGTGTAAAAAAATAACCTACGTAATATTACTATACACACTGAGAATGTGCTGTGTGCAGAAAATTGACTATTGCTGGCCATATGAGGTATCATTGACTGAAAAAAAAACTTGCCACTAGGTCTCATTGGTCATATGCCAGTGACAAACCCTTTTCAGAGTTGTACTACTCTTTGTTTTTAAAGCAATGGGTGCTGGGTCCATTTGAAACAAAGGTTCCAATAGTTCCAAGGGCCTAAGGAGGCACAAATCACTTTATATTTATAGTTTTTAACCATTATAGGCATCATGTTTCCCCTTTATAAATGTTCAAATATACAATCCTTCATGGAAAGGTGTCTTGAATAATAAAGGTAAGTTACTATTAACTCATAAATCATAGGATAGCTTTATGCAATGCCCTCTAAATCAATACCAGTACTAATATAATAAAGGGTGAAATGAAATAACCGCAGATACATAATAAATAAAAGATTCTCCTCAAGCTTAGCTCCAAAGAAACCCATTGTTAACAAAGTGCTTTCCAAGCAATATTTCATTTGTGTGGGTAAGAACGCCATGAAGAACAGAAAATTTGTTCAGCAGAAAATCAAGTGACCTTATTGTCTATAGCCCTTGGCAGCTGACCATGGCCCCACTGAAAGCGTAAGTGTTGGGGCTGGGAATTTACATTCCTAGATGTAATGGTAATAAACAAAGAAAACTATTTATAGAAAGACTGGAGTATCCTTGCAGTGGCTAATAGATACTGATTATACCATTGTCTACATGGCTATGTACAGTGAAGAAATCTTACAGAGGAATAACCCCTTCTCCAACAGTAAGCTTAAATGATTATGTCATATGGGATATTCTCATATATTTTACATTACATTATTAGGATTGATAAAAATTGTAGGTGGATTAAAAGATCATCAGGTATTGGGTCAGGTTTTGTTCAATAGCACATAAGGGATCATAAAATACACAAGGGCAAAGTGCCAAGAAACCATTACTTTTTGTTGTGTTTTTACCCAAAATTTAACATTATTACAAATTTTAGCATAACTATGTCCACCCACCTCTGCTTTTACCTGAGGTGTCAAACTGTCTTAAGCCCGGTGCAAGTTGCACAGAGAAACATGTTTTAAATTGTTTTAAATTAACTGGTGGTATGGGGAGGGGAGCTGTTGGAGGGAGCCTGGGTTGGGAAGGTGGAAGTCTGGGTTGGGAGGGAGGGTGGAAGTCTGGGTTGGGAGGGAGGGTGGAAGTCTGGGTTGGGAGGGAGGGTGGAAGTCTGGGTTGGGAGGGAGGGTGGAAGTCTGGGTTGGGAGGGAGGGTGGAAGTCTGGGTTGGGAGGGAGGGTGGAAGTCTGGGTTGGGAGGGAGGGTGGAAGTCTGGGTTGGGAGGGAGGGTGGAAGTCTGGGTTGGGAGGGAGGGTGGAAGTCTGGGTTGGGAGGGAGGTTGGAAGTCTGGGTTGGGAAGGAGGGTGGAAGTTTTGGAGGGTGGAAGTTTGGGAGGGAGGGTGGAAGTTTAGGAGGGAGGGAGGGTGGAAGTTTGGGAGGGAGGGTGGAAGTTTGGGAGGGAGGGAGGGTGGAAGTTTCGGAGGGAGGGAGGGAGGGAGGGTGGAAGTTTGGGAGGGAGGGAGGGAGGGAGGGAGGGTGGAAGTCTGGGAGGGAGGGAGGGTGGAAGTCTGGGAGGGAGGGAGGGTGGAAGTCTGGGAGGGAGGGAGGGTGGAGGGAGGGTGGAAGGCTGTGAGGGAGGGGGGGTGGAAGGCTGGGAGGGAGGGAGGGTGGAAGGCTGGGAGGGAGGGAGGGTGGAAGGCTGGGAGGGAGGGAGGGTGGAAGGCTGGGAGGGAGGGAGGGTGGAAGGCTGGGAGGGAGGGAGGGAGGGAGGGTGGAAGGCTGGGAGGGAGGGAGGGAGGGTGGAAGGCTGGGAGGGAGGGAGGGAGGGTGGAAGGCTGGAGGGAGGGAGGGAGGGTGGAAGGCTGGGAGGGAGGGAGGGTGGAAGGCTGGGAGGAGGGAGGGTGGAAGGCTGGGAGGGGAGGGTGGAAGGCTGGGTTGGGAGGGAGGGTGGAAGGCTGGGTTGGGAGGGAGGGTGGAAGGCTGGGTTGGGAGGGAGGGTGGAAGGCTGGGAGGGAGGGAGGGTGGAAGGCTGGGAGGGAGGGAGGGTGGAAGGCTGGGAGGGAGGGAGGGTGGAAGGCTGGGAGGGAGGGTGGAAGTCTGGGTTGGGAGGGAGGGTGGAAGTCTGGGTTGGGAGGGAGGGTGGAAGTCTGGGTTGGGAGGGAGGGTGGAAGTCTGGGTTGGGAGGGAGGGTGGAAGTCTGGGTTGGGAGGAAGGGATCCTGGGTTGTGATGGAGCCTTGCCTGGGTTGGGAAGGAGGGTTTCATTTTCCTTTAATAAAGCAACAGGAAGAAAGTATGGCCAACAGAAGCCCTACTTTTTGAACATCTCTGAACTAGGTGATATATATACATTACTCTTATACTAGCTGTTCTCCCAGAATCTCATCTCCTACCATTGCATTCTATCCTTACTGCTACAGCCTCATCTCACCTGCATCTAAATGTCTCTCAACCACTGCACTATTAAATTCTGTCTCCTGGCTGCCGGTCAAGTGGTGCATTAAATATGAGCTTCTTATCCTGTCCTTCAGAGCCCTGCATTCCTCTGTTCCTCTCTATATATCTATTTTCCCATACATATCTATATATCTCATTTCCCCCATAAAAATGGCCTCCCGAGCCCTGCTCTCAGCTCCAGACAAAAATATTGGCCATACAGTTCACCACAAAGCTTAAACATTAAAACCCTGATTGCACCTTCCTTCTGGAATGCTCTAACACCTTGTATTAGGAAATTTCCTACTAACAGCATTCTCTTCTTTTCTGGAGGAAAGACCTCCCTAGTATTTGTTCCTCTCCCCATCTTGTTTCTGTTTGTTTTCTCTTCCTAATATATTGTAAGCTCTTTGGGACAGGGACTTCGTCCCAACTGTTTTTATTAAACTTCTTGTACTTAAGCAATACTTCTCTAATTTACAATTACTGTACACCTGCTTGTGTTTATGCCTTATAAAGTACTGTTTACATTTATGGTGCTATATAAATACAGTACAACATGCACTTGCACCAGCTATGAAAATGAGATTGAAAATCAGAGGGCAGAAGTTTAGGAAACTCTGTCCTTTGTAATCTCCTGTTTAGGCACTATCATGGAACTTTATGCACACAAAAGACCAGTGAGTCTTTTGCTTTAACAGCCTGCTCTGCAAAATACCTCATTTGAGCCAAGGGTATGCTCTTGAACTAACAGCAGAATTTTGTTTTTGGCATAGAGGATGCAGGGTTTTCCTCTAAAGGAAAAGGGCTGATTATTTTATGAAGTGTGGACATCAATATGAGTCATTTAACCTTTCCACCGTGTTCTTTTGCTATTTCCCTATGCTGGTTACTGTGGCACAAACCTTCACTTTGAGAACATTTTTAAAGCAATACGGACCTGTGAAGAAATGTATTCTCAAATGAGGAGGGGCCCCCTATCCATTAATGTCCTTCTACCATATTAGTAACATTGCAGTCTAGTATATTTTAAACAGACAGGTAGAAAAAAAAATAGGCTGATTGACAACCCTAGTACAAAGTCAACAAACTCTCACTGAACCAGCCGTGCTTGTCCCATTGACATAATTATAATTTGAAGAGGAGTGGACACTAAGCCAGGTAGTAGACAACACTGCCGATTGGTTGTTTTATTTTCTTTCTTTTGTAACTGAACTGGCACAAACTGAGACCATTATGGCAATACATTCCTTGAAGGCACCAGTTTTTGACTTCCATAGTGCTGCTATTTCATCCATGTTATAACAGGTGAATCTCCTTCACTGTGTAACAGATAGAGGATTGGGGATAACTGAATATATTGCAATATATGGACAAACAATCCCTGTGCAGGTGCAGAGGACCTCTTGTTTCTGTCTGTATGAATTTTGTGGTCACAGCCTCATTGCATCCCCACTTGATACAGTAGTTTAAAATTTAGTGGTAAAAAATAGATCTTAAAGTTGGGAATGGAATCTTTATAGATGACATTTTTGGCTAACTAACTACTGTATATTGAAAACATGTTTTATTTTGAACAGCCTAGTTTACCTAGTTTCATTTTTACACTGAAGAGTTCCTTTATAAATATAAGCACTCTGGCATAGGCATAACAAACAATCAACTGAAATTTTAAAACACATGAATATATGAAAAATAGGTCAAATAAACTTCAGAACAAACCTTCTCTGCAGTTTCAGATGAGATGTTGCAGGTGTTACTTGGTGGATACGTTCTCCTGCATCGTCTCGCACCTCCATGCAAGGCCCAGGAATTGGCAAAGTCATAACTATTTTCTGTCAATATCCCTTAAGGGAATAAGAAAAATATATTTTATTTATAATTTTGTGTTTACATTAAGGTGTATGTCTTTACAGGGGATGAGAAAACATCCAAGAAGGTTTAGTGATTGACATAGTATCCACCAAAGGAACCTGCTTTGCAATAGTAACATAGTAAGTTAGGTTGAAAAAAGACACATGTCCAAGTTCAACCTTAATGCCTATATATAACCCTGCCTACCTGCGTATACTGCAATATACTTTAATAAGAATTATCTGGTTCGGTGCTGCGGTTCCAATGCTGCTGAAATGAAAGTGATCATCAGATATTCTATCTTCACAGGGGAGTTGGAGTCAATCAGAAACAAGTATACATGGTGGCAAAGGGTGATATCATGCCATGTTTCTGATTGACTCTTGCTGCACAGAGAAGACACCTCTCCAAATATTAGTCAGAAAAAAGTCTATAAACTGTAATTTGATACACAATGCCCTTAGGCACTTGTAGTTAGTGGTCATGTAATACAATTTGCAACTGGGATGTGGTTGTATAATTCTGTGCCTTTCTCTTTTGGCTCATTTGTGAACTGCCTTATGTTTGCTAATGTCAATCATCCTAAAAACCAGAATATGTTCTTAGCAACCAAAAAAATGGACTGAGAGTGAGATTTTTTTTTGTAATGTAATGGAAGCGATAATTCATCACCAGCAATAGGAACACAGTTTGGACACCTCTATATTTGTATTATGGTTACACATCCATACATAAATATTATCTAAAGTTCTTCAAGTTTGGAATCTTTCTCTTTAAAACTAGCACCTGATCTTCCACTGCCTTAGGACAAAGACTGATGCAGGAAGTAATTTAATTAGCAATTATATGTAACAAACTATAATTATAGTTTTATATTGGGTTAGATTCCATTTTGATGGGAAAGACTAATTTGATAATATAGTTCAGAATTTTCTAATAGATTTTCATGTTATAAGATGAGACTTTTTTTACTAAATTTGTTCCAATCATCTGTTAAACATTTAAGTGTGGCACACCAAGAGCAAAGCCTTCAAGAAAAGTTGCAGAGATTATTACACATATGGCAGACCAATGACCCCTCCCAATATTCAGGTATGTTGGATATTGGTGGGTTGGTGGATCGTTCATGTTTGAACATTTATTCTGCTGATGCACCATATATGTAGCCACAGCTCCTCTTCACCTTAGGCCGTTCCCATTGTTCAGGCTGTCTGCCTAAAGAATTGGAACATTATAAAAACAGCCATGACATGTATGGCCCTTTGTATGGTATTCCTTCTGTGGGCCATACGTATGGCTACCTGTAAACATTCAGAGCAATATTGTTCACAAAATACTTTTAAGCTGTGTGCACATAAATGGTGTGTATGTGTAAAGGCCAATCCAACAATTAATGATTGAACATTAAACTGTGACATGATCCAAGAGACATTAAGGAGTATAACAGCAAGATGGCTGACTTAGCACTAATAGGAGGAGCAGTTATGGCAAAATATTGGAGAAACATACTCACAAATGTCCTGAATTATTGTACTAGACCCCGCAACAAAATATTTAAAGGACCCCATCCTCAGAAACTTCTAAAAATAACCTGTTGCAAATATAAATCATAAAATCTAATATTGTTCAGATTCAAATCCCATACAACTCTTTCTCAGCCCTAATGAAGTTGTTGCATCTACTCTATCCATGGGCTTGTGCTTGTCTGTCACCTACACTTTATAAATTCTTTCATTTTTAGATTCATTTTAGATTCTTACCTTCTTGCATCATGAAATCATCTTCTGCAAACTGATTATAATTGCCACAAAGGCCGCATGTTTTGTTAAAGTGCTTGCTGGGAAGGACAACTTGGACATTTCCACTGGCGTCAATCTTCACCATAAACCCATGTTCCTGGCTGGAAAGTTTGTAGTATCCGGCTTCAGATTCCAGGAATATCCCATTTGAGGCGTACGGCATAGAAATGCTGTGAGGAACAGATAAAAAGTGTTGAAAAACAACAAAATACATGAAACTGCTCTTCCCACTGACTTGTGTTTTTGTGATTGTCTATTTTGGTCCAATAAAAACCTTTATTAGTTTAGTAAAACACTTTAAGCCCATACACTAAATGGAAGCTGTGTTTAACCATTTAAAATTATCCATTTTGGTACAATATACTCACAATGGGTACTACTTGTTTTTATGAAATTATCATTTATTGAAACATAATACAGTTGTCATATGTCTAGACTTGTGGGGTTCGTCTCTCTCTCTACTTTAAATACTTGGGTCTACAAGCTAGTGGTTATCACCAGGGTACCGACCCCATGCAAAGTACCCTGCAAAGAGGCAGGGCAGACAATGTCTTTCACTTTCTATTCTGCACTTCCTAGCTAACTACATGATCAGCAGACTTAAGGTATGGCGATCCAAATTACAGAAAGATCCCTTATACAGAAATCCCCAGGTATAAGAATTGCTTATAACAGATACTGGGCCTGTACTTCTAGAACACCTCTCAGAGTTTTACCACCAACAGGTTCTTCACTGTAGTATGAGTTCTAGTACTTACACACCCTGCAGCCTTCAGCAATTGCAGAGCATGACTAGTGGGCATCACCTCTATACTTAATCAAAATACTTTGCTCTACAAGTTGGTGGTTACCGCCAGGGTTTAGAGTCAAAGTACTTCAGTCTGACTTTTATTGCACTTCTGCATTTGTTCATTTAGTAGGAACATTCTAATGTCTTGTTGATTGGAGATCCAAACAACTGATTATGGCTCATCCCCTTCCTTTAATATCCCAGGTTATCTCACATTAGTAAGGCCGGACCGCATCCCAACTCCCCACCCATGGGAAAAACTTACAATAGAAACATATACTCGGTATGATAAACTAACATGGTGCAAAGACTGCATAGGGAATCCTATTTCCCTACAACCTTATACTTGTTTTTGTCAATTAGCACCAGAATGGGACTAAACTGGTGTCAAATCCCAATTTTTAACCTGTGATTTTGGCTTGTAAAGCATACACTAATACTTCCATTGCTATAACAAGAAAACACATTACTGTTTTTCGCCTTGTGTTGCTGTCCCATCCAAAAACAAATGAATATCAAAATATTCTCCCAGATACAGAGATACACTCTTCTTTTTTCCGTTTCTGTAATCAGCTAAAGGGAGAAAAAATAGATATTATATATTAGTCTGGTGCCAAAAGATTACTACATTGTGCTTTTTTTTTTATAGTAAAACAGATAGATAGATAGATAGATAGATAGATAGATAGATAGATACTGTGAGAGATGCAAGGAATAAGGACAGTGTTTGGTGTATTTTTCACCAGTGTTAAAGGAGAAGGAAAGGCAAAGTCACTTGGGGGTGCCAAAATGTTAGGCACCCCCAAGTGAATTTAATCGCCTACCTTTTACCCGAGGCTGGTGCCCCTGTTGGGAGAGAACAGCACCAGCCTGGGGTAGCTGCAGCGCTTCCTTCTTCCTGGTTTGCGAGTGTGCGCATGCGCAGTAGAGTGAAAAGCCAAACTTTAACAGAGAAGTCGGCGCATGCGCCTGTCGTGTAGTCGCAGCTAAACAAAGCCGGAATAAGGAAGCGCACCCCTGAGTGAATTAGCCTTTTACTTGTCCTTTAAAAGTGGGAAACAAGTAGCACCAGGTAAAATGCTGGTTTTGCAGCAGCTAAACCAGCTGTTTTCAAGTATGATGCTTAGGAAAAGCCAGATAAGTGAGTTCTGGAGTAAATGGAGGGTTAGTAGGATAGGTCCTCCACTCCATACTCCACTTAATATTGTAGGGAGCTGCCTGATTAGGATGCAGGTGAGCAGCAAAAATAACAGAGCTGTGGGATTACACAGCATTAGGGTGAGTTGGGGGACTCAGGTGTTGACTGACTGAGAGGGGTTCACTCTCAGAGCAGCAAGGCTGCCTGCCTGTGTGAAGAACTCCCAGAGAGGCTGAGGGTGCTGCCTGCCACTGCAAGGAGCAGAGGAGCCGTGACTACGTGTATGAGTGCCGGAACGTTGAGGCTTAGTGAGAAGCCAAAGTGTGCCAGAAGCGGGTGAGTTACTATCCCAGGAGGGGAGAAACAGTGAGTGTGAGAGTGACCGTGGATGTGTGAAGGCCATTGGGGATGGTGAGAAGCCCCAGGAAAAGGTTCCAAGAGTTACCCAAGAAGGTGAGAGCCCCAAAAAGAAGCAACAGATCATGAACTGTTGATGAACTGTCTATAATGTTTATGTTGTAAAGAGTTTGTACCAAATAAACCTGTGTCTATTTTCTTGAAGAAGTGATGTCCCTGTCTCTTGTGCTCCTGATTCTCTGCTATGCTCCCTACCATAGCTAATTCCCCCAAAAATGACATGTACAGGCAGACAGAATACATACATAGAAGCATCACACAGTAGTATTCCTAAGTCTACTTTGCAAAATCAAATATTTTAACTGGTTTCCATTTCATGGGACTAGACCTGCAGCAAACCAATTACCTGTTTTTACAAAATGAAAACACTACCTTACCTAGAAGTGAGAAGGAATGTTTGTTACAGTCTCCGGCCAGCATGTAACTACAATCTCCATAAAAATCATAAAATGTCCCATCGAATGTCTGAATGTGATTTTCCCCAAAAAGGCTGCAGCGTGCCAGCACTGACCAGTCTAATTTTCCCTCTGCCACCAGGGGGCCTACAAAATAGGTTTTAATATGATTAGAATATTTTAACATGTTGTTACCATCTGCTGATATCACTGAGAAAAAAGTTTAATTTTTCCACATAAAATGTGCAACATAATTTAAAAATGTATGTTACTAAGTAAGCTTTATCAGAAAGGAATATGTAAATACAGCCATAAACACTTGCAGAAACGCTCTATCAAAAGAAACACAGGATTTATTTTGTTCTTGAGTGTATACATGTTCTTCTGTGTCAGACTTCCTTCTCTCAGAAAAATCCCTTAGATCACTGCACGAGTCTGCTCAGTTTGCTCCTCTCTACCCCACCCCTTTTTCTTCTCCCCTTCCCATCATCTCTCTCCCCCTCACAACTATGCTGTAATCTGAGCTACCAGCATCCAGATCTGCAGCAGTGAAGCTGCCAAGCCTCAATGGCAGGCTTTGGTAAAGCTTTCTACAGAATGAATATAGTGTTCTAGCTTACTCTATTGTGACTAATCTATTGGCAATAAACTACCAAAATCCCTTTCCTTTTCCTTTATAATATTATTTACCTATTGTTTTAATTAGTAAAATCTATGTTTTTTGAACTGAGGCTCCACCATGTTTGATCCTTGAAAGGAAGATAACTCAATTACTGATATAACCAGTGTGTACCATACTCCTGCTTGCAAAACAGTCACATCAAAGTGGTTATATACTGGTACTCTAATTATCTACTTCACAAGGACCAACCATGGAGGAGCCTCAGTTTCCCTGCCCTGTTTAGCTCATGAAATAACATTCAAATTTCATTAAAATATGGAATACTGTAAGTATGTTCAGCAAGCCCCATCCATCCATTTTATGTTGAATAAAGGGGGCATAATGCCACTTTAAATGGAAAGTCCAGTAGTAGGTTGGTTTAAAGGGAAACTATACCCCAGAACAATGTAGTTCTCAATAAAAATATCCAGCGTAAAACAGTTAATAAATAAACAATTTTCATAAAAATATACTTTTGGAGCATGTGCTACTGGGTAATCCTAAATAAAAATTGCCATTTTACATACATGCTAGGTCACATCAGCCAATGAATGGACAGAGTTCTGCCTTTTACTTCCACACTACAGTCAGAGCTGCATTATTTCTGTTCATGTGATCTCTGAGGGAACACACAGCACATCACTAAATGGTGGCTCAAGGAAAAGGATGTAAAATGGTAATATTTACTGAGATTCTTTAATAGGATAGATAATATAAACTATCTGTTAAGTATTCATTCTGGGGATATAGTTTTCCGTTAATTATTAACTGATTTGTTTGTGCCATTGCTGCATTAATTTAATGGCTTTGCCAATGGCCTATTTGGCATTTAACACTGGCAGTTCTTTTTATAAGTAGGATCATAAGTTGCAAATTTGCACTGAATAAATGGGATCTCGGAAATGCAGAATGTACAGTGTTATACTGTAACTTGGGAACTAGTACTGTAGAACTTATAATTCTAGGCCATGTAAAAGGTTATACTAACTACTTGGTTCACTGACAAACAGGCAAACAAGAAGTGACTTGTTTTGTAAAGCTGGCAGAGACACAGGAAAAGAACCCAAATCAGGAGGTAACTTACTAGAATGCAAGGGACAAACAAAAAATCTATAACTTGAAAAAATGGAGACATGAAATGAGCATCCACAAGGAACATTTGTGGGGATTTATTCCAGGTACATTTTTGGGACATAATTAGGCATAGTGAAAATGTGTCAGGACTACAATGGCTACCCAAAGCAATAAAAAATGCATTGAACAAACGCAGGGGGTAATTTAAAAACAATGGACAAATTTGTACCTGGGCAATAACCCATGGCAAGCATATTTGTTTTCATCGTCATAACTGCAACTGTCGAAAAGAACTTGTGTAAAATCTAGTGTTCAGTCAGCAAACTTCTCCATTTGTTTTACATGACTTTTGACACCGTTTTAGTTTTACACAGCATAATAAATAGGCCACTTAGAGTAAATAATATGGTTGCCAGAAGCGTCCAAGTAATTTTCTCAAAATACATAATACAGGTATGGGACCTGTTATCCAGAATGCTTGGGACCTTGGGTTTTCCGGATAAGGGATTTTTCCGTAATTTGGATCTCCATAATTTAAGTCTGCTAAAAATCAGGTAAATATTGAATAAACCCAATAGGCTTGTTTTGCCTCCAATAAGGATTAATTATATCTTAGTTGGGATCAAGTACAGGTACTGTTTTATTATTACAGAGAAAAGGGAATCATTTAACCATTAAATAAACCCAATAGGGCTGTTCTGCCCCCAATAAGGGGTAATTATATCTTAGTTGGGATCAAGTACAGGTACTGTTTTATTATTACAGAGAAAAAGGAATCATTTAACCATTAAATAAACCCAATAGGGCTGTTCTGCCCCCAATAAGGGGTAATTATATCTTAGTTGGGATCAAGTACAGGTACTGTTTTATTATTACAGAGAAAAGGGAATCATTTAACCATTAAATAAACCCAATAGGGCTGTTCTGCCCCCAATAAGGGGTAATTATATCTTAGTTGGGATCAAGAACAGGTACCCTTTTATTATTACAGGGAAAAAGGAAATCATTTTTAAAAATTTGAATTATTTGCTTATAATGGCAGTACCGCCGCTCCTTATACACAGAGTACGCACTCTGCGTAGGGCACCAACTCCCAGGGGGGCACCCAGTACCACCGCTCCCTACGCAGAGTGCGCACTCTGTGCACCAACATTCCAAGTCTTTGTCAGCAGCTCCTTCTCTCTTATGCGGCAGCGACAGGCCCTTTTATAAGGTTGCGCCCGTGCGTATGATGTCACACATCAGCGACGAGGCGCAACCTTATAGAAGTGCCTGTTGCCGCGGCATAAGAGAGAAGGAGCTGCTGACGAAGACTTGGTCTGTTGGGGGTACTTTCTATGGGGGCAATTGGGGGCACTGTGTGTGGGGGCTACTGTCTACGGGGGTAGTGTTTATGGGGGCAATTGGAGGCACTGTTTATGGGGGCAATTGGGGCACTGTGTATGGGGGCACTGTTTATGGGGGAAATTGGGGCACTGTGTATGGGGGCACATTCTATTGGGGCACTGTTTATGGGGGCAATTGGGGCACTGTGTATGGGGGAACTTTCTATTTGGGCACTGTGTATGAGGGCACTTTCTATTGGGGCACTGTGTATGGGGGCACTTTCTATTGGGGGCACTGTTTATGGGGGAAATTGGGGCACAGTGTATGGGGGCACTGTTTATGGGGGCACTTTCTATTTTTCTATTAGGGGCACTTTCTATTGGGGGCAATTGGGGGCACTGTTTATGGGGGCAATTGGGGCACTGTGTACGGGGGAACTTTCTATTGGGGCACTGTTTATGGGGGCAATTGGGGCACTTTCTATTGGGGGCACTGTTTATGGGGCAATTGGGGCACTGTGTATGGGGGAACTTCTATTGGGGGCACTTTCTATTGGGGGCACTGTTTATGGGGCAATTGGGGCACTGTGTATGGGGGCACTTTCTATTGGGGGCACTTGGGGCAGTGTTTATGGGGGAAATTGGGGCACTGTGTATGGGGGCACTTTCTATTGGGGGCACTGTGTGTGGGGGCTACTGTCTATGGGGGGCACTGTTTATGGGGGCAATTGGGGCACTGTGTATGGGGGCACTTTCTATTGGGGGCACTGTGTGGGGGCTACTGTATATGGGGGGTACTGTCTATGGGGCAATTGGGGGCACTTATGGGGCAATTGGGGCACTGTGTATGGGGGCACTTTCTATTGGGGGCACTGCGTGTGGGGGCTACTGTCTACGGGGGGCACTGTTTATGGGGGCAATTGGGGCACTGTGTATGGGGGCACTTTCTGTTGGGGGCACTTCTGTAATATTTGGGGGAGGGGGCTCAAAAGTAAATTTCTGCTTAGGGCACCCATTTGGCCAGCAGCGGCCCTGTATAATGGAGTCTATGGGAGATGGCCTTTCCGTAATTTGGAACTTTCTGGATAATGGGATCCCATACCTGTATGTACAGTTTTTGGATCCCTCATAAAGACGTTATACACTTCTTACTATGGGTTATGCGAGCAAAAGGTTCCTTTCAAGAACCCAAATAATTGCTATTTAGAACAATTATAAGATGTGCAATACTGCAAACACAACAGGGCTAGAACACAAAGTAAATATGTTTGGTTTTTGGTTTATAAATGTAAAATCAATGAGCATAATAAACATTCTGATCTTTCTGATGTTTCCTGTTACCTGTAGTGAATTTGTAGATCAGCCCCAGAGCCAAGAACAGTAGGTGCTTCATCTGCATAATACAAATATTGTATATATAATTGCTACTTCCAATGTTTGTGCTGTAAATATTACATCTGAGATGTCTATAAGCAAACAAATGTCACACTTTTTGAAAAAAAAAAAAAACGAACATGCCTCTAAAATAAACAATACATTTAAAAGCAAAGATACGACAAATATTTGGCATAATTTCAACAACAATAATTTCAACAATAACCACTTGAGATACATTATTCTTTAAAAAGTGAAGGAAATCCCAGTTTGTATTATTTCACATTTTTCAGCAAATATTTGGCATCATTTCAACAATAACCATTTAAATATATTTTACAAATATTATTATTATAAAAAAAGCTGCAAGTCGCTACTTACATTTTTTAGCATTTTATATTTACTGCAGCTTTAAAAAATGTATATTTTGATTTTGTATTTAAATTCATTCATTCTGTATTTAAATTCATGTCATGATGGGTAACATAGGTAACGATATTTATAAAGCTTTGCAGATTGGAGGTCATAAGATTTTATGCATATTAACCGCCATATGTAATAAAAAGCACAAAGTTTGCCCAGGTGCAGTAACTCAAGCAAGCAGTGAGATATATATTTTATAAAAGGTAACCAGCAAATGCTACCAGCTCATTGGCTACTATAGATAACTATATCAAACTCCTAATGTGAATAAAACCAAAATGCTCCCATACTATAAAGTTAAAAGAAAAATACATTTGAATTACTATGCAATATATATTGACTACATTTGAAAGCCCAATACAAAGCAAAAAATATGACATTATAATAATGCAATGTAAAAATAGCAGCATATATCTATCAAGTAAAAAAAATGCAAAAAAATGTATCTAAATCCCTAACATGTCGGGGTACAGAGATATGTCAATGAGCCACTGAGTAAGGTGCAAACAGATGTTCCTCAGCACTCTTAGCAACTACATTGTAACTTTTTTAGGCACTGTTATGGGGATAAAGACTTGTTTCCCTTTGTTGGTCTTTAGGGATTTGAATGCTCCAAGAAAAGAAAATTTGCTTTGATATATCTGTATGGAAAAAGTTACCTTTATGAAGCTGAGATAAGAAAATGAAGATGGATATTCTTGGTTTATTCTTTGGTGGACCCAAACTTTAGCAACCCATTACTCTTGTCATCTTGAGCTCCTGGACCAGAGTAGGCTGCTCCACAGTCCCAGTATCTTATGTATACTTAGCACAGGAACTTTTGTTCATTAGTAGGAAAGATAAATGGTGAGTGCTACATCCTCTTAATCCACACACAATGGTGTACAACTGCTATCAGCAGAATCAGCTGGTTAAATTACTTGGTGGGAACAATGTAAGGAAGTCCCATTAGGAACAGGGTCGTGAGTGATTTGACTTTGAACAAGGTTTATATGAAATATTCATGTTAATACTGAAGGGCCAACTCAGACGTCAGAGAGGGCATTCAAAAGAGCATGTTTTTGTTTGGGTTTGGTTAAAATAATTGAAATTTTGCCATAAAAAGCAACATAGTTATGCAGAATTTATAGAAAGAAGTAAGATGAGCAAATTAAACATCTTTACCTGCTTCTAAGTGCCCTCTAGGCAGGAAACGCATAAGGCTTTTTCTGCCTGTGTTTGAAGGTCGTTCGACAATAAATAGCTTATTAGTGTTATATATGGTGTAATATTCTTAATATTGATTCATCTTATAATATAAAACTGATCTCCAATGTTGCTGTCATATATTCAGATTCTAGGTTTTTAATTATTTATCATGGTGGTGGACTTGTGATCCCCAACCAGTGTCTCAGGGGCAACATGTTGCTCACCAACCCCTTGGGTGTTGCTCTCAGTGCCTCCAAACCAGGTAGTTATTTTTGAATTCCTGACTTGGTGGCAAGTTTTGGTTGAATAAAAACAAGATTTACTACCAAATAAAGCCTCCTGTAAGCTGATAGTGTGCATAGAGGCTGCCTAATAGCCAATCTTAGCCCTTATTTGGCACATCAATGAATTTCATGATGCTTTTGTTGCTCTCCAAGTCTTTTTACATTTAACTGTAGCTCACAAGTAAGAAAGGTTGGGGACCCCTTAGAGAATCACCTTCTACATATAGATAATAGAGGTCATATACGTTAAGGGTACACGGGATAACTGCAACTTTAAAGCAGCAAAGATACATTTAGTTATGGGGACTATCATGGCAGACTTACTAGGACATTTTTCTGGCATTATTTTGGCAGAAACCCTGGTAAATTGCTTGGGAAATGCTCTGCTCACAAGTGCTGGCCATAAAGTAGTGATATACTGGAGAGATAAGAGAAGTCTGCAAAAAAGACTGCCTATTTTCTATCTATGAGCTATTGGTTCCCAAAATAACTATGCAGATTTGGCTTGCCAATATTTTTCTGTAATCAAACTTTAGAAGAATGGAGAGCTAGAAGCAATGACTGCATAAGTTAAACAGAGAGACAAATTTACCAGGAGCAAGCAAGATTCTCATTGGAGAATCCCCTTTTCTTTCACTGGTCCACAGCAGGCCTGGGAAGATGTTTAATTAGACTATTTGGGAATCATTGATCACTGGTCCAATTGTGAGGAAGACATTTGTACCCTCTCTGAGACATATAGGGGTGTCCTATCTCTGACAGTTCTGATAATGTGCACAGAGATCTAACAAGATTAAAACAGACTGTCTAAGATTGGGTAAATAGTAGAGATGCACAGAAATGTTTAATTAAGCCAAATACCAAATCCTCCATGCCGGTAGGTATATATACATATATTAGTTGGCCAAAGAGCAATTAAGGATAGAACTAAATGCCTCAATTCCATAAGTGAAAGTTATTCATTTACCCAGGCATTGCAGCAAGGACATGTGTGTAACATGAAACCTCTAAAATACCTGTTGTTAATGTATTCCATTAATATTGGCTCATTTTAAGCCCTCCATCACCCTAAAGTTACTGGTTCCTCTCTGAAATTCCAATGAGGGACAATATACATATGTGTTTGTTTTTTTTATTTCCACACATGATACTGGGTTCTTTAATATCAGTTTACGCTTAAGATGCTATGCCTAGATTTGGTTGGGCAGTTTGGCTGATATCATCCATAATGCCGCTTTGGGCACTAGTTTCACAAATCATTTTATGATCCTGTCAGATTACGGATTACCTGCCAAAAGTGAAAATTCCATCTGCCAGAACACAAGACTTCATGAGAATTCAGTGGTTTAGTAAGTAAAGAGCTGCCCTTAGCTGTTATGTGATTGGTTGCCATAGGTGATTAAAGCAGTCTATCCACGTCTATCCTCTGTGGAGCAAAGTTTTTTGTGGTGGTACTGGGAAATTACCTATTTTTTGTGGTGGTACTGGGATATTATTAAAGCAAGTGTCTCCAAAGCAGAAAGACAGATGACTGAGGATTAGCAGTGTCATACACTCAATGATATATCTTTAAGAATCTTCTCAGCAACATATTCAAGTTGACAGCAAGATTAGTCTGCCTCTATGTAGTTTTCAGGATATGGCATTGTAGTCATCATGCAAACATGGACCAAATTCTTGGTGCACAACCAACCACTGTTAACCCACATTGGTTGAGAACTGCTCTTTTGGTATCATTGAAGCCAAAGGGCCCTCTGCCTCTTGAAAGAAGCAAGAAAATATTGTTTTGCTATGCTCGTGCATACAGCTCAGGGATGAATTTGTGTCCATACTATTTTAGGGATGGGGCCCCAATAGATTTTTAATGTAGACTAGTTACATCACGGGTAAAGGTTACTATTTGTAAAGGCTACTCTGTGTAAGTCCCAGAACAACTGAAATGGTTGGAACTCAGAATCCATTTAGGTGACGGGGAGAGTTGTTAATGCAGAGCAATTAGCACCCTGCTGAGTATTGCAGTGCATAAAGAATGACATTCTAATGGACTTTTAGAGCTGTCTTGTGGCATGCAAATGGAATTATTATGGGTAAAATACCCTTGCTACCAATTCACTTTGAGCAGTTTTAACAATTATTAAAAATAAATATGTTCTCTTCGCTAGTAAGTGGAAAGAGCACTTTGCAGAATGAGGATTCATTGTTATATTTTTGCTGAATAAGCGTTTAGATAAGTTGACCAGAGAAACAACCTAGAAGACTGTTCACCCATGTAAGCATATATTCTTGTTTTTAAATATGGTTGAAACAGCCATACTACTTGCACTAAAGAATTAAAATTAAAGGGGAATTTGCAATTGTAACGGTAAATACTTAATTTGAAAAAGACTTTCCATCTCTACAACCACAAGTATTCTGATTCCCTTCAGCATCACTGACCCAAATCAGGAAAGGAAAGAATAAGTTAGTGGTCACTTAAAGATGGACGCAGTCGTGCCACAAATTTAAATGACTGGTACTAGCAAGGTGCTTGCATCCAAAGTCCCTCTGAATTTAGTGCAAGTGCATCTATTGATGATGTGGTTACAGCTACCTCCACTTAGAAGGTAATAGCTCTTGCTTGCACCTAAAGAATGGGCCTCAGATGTGATTTTGACACCAGTAGACAAAAGTTGTAAAGTCATTCAAGCCGAAACACAAATGCAACTAAACGTGTTTTGAAGCATCTTTCTAAAGACTTACCAAGTATCCCTTATTTCTACTGCCCAGAAATGCACTGCATATTCAACATGAGGTCAAATTAGCGATTTATTAAGGAAAACTAAAGCTGAAATCACTGAAATCACTGAAATCCCTTACCTGAAATCGTGGGCTGTTGCTCCAGTTTGCAAAAATCTGAGCTTGACCAGAGTATTTCTGCAGAAGTATCTCGGCGCCATCTTCGAATTCTTCTGTATTCATTCAGTTGCATGCAACAAGATTGAACTTAGAAACGAATAGCCGGCTTTTTCACTCTAGAGCGCATACACATGCCCAAACTGCGGCAAAGAAGAAGAGAGAAAAAAAGATTGCTTCAAAGAACTAAGATATGCCCCGGGCCAGGGCAGTTTTCTGCTAACAGAAGCACCAGCTTGGGGTATCAGGTAAGTGATTACATTCACTTGGGGGTACCTAACTTTTTTCACCCCCAGTGATGTAATATTTCCTTCTCCTATAAAGAGATAAATGCCACTGAATGGCATTACCTAGAGTTGCACAGTTTGTTATACACAAAAAAAACCCAAATCAAGTGCAGGACTAATATCAAGAAATAGCACTTGTTTAAGGATAGTCTATGGATCAATTCAACCGGCCCTTGGATTAGAATTGGCCACTTTAGATTAAAGCAATGCATTTATTAGCTCATTTACCAGTTTCTTGTCTTCTGCTCCCCTCCTCATAGAAAACAATTACATTTGTCTGGCAAGATGTATTAAGCATAAAACCATGCTGGCACAAAATCATTGTGTTGCAATATCTTACCCTTTAATACCTCCTCCAAAAGCTTTTCTACTACTAATATCAAGCTACCAGGCTTTTCAGGCTTAAAACAGGATCCCTTTCTCAATAATGGCACCACATTAGCAATTCACCAATCTCTCAACACCAGGCCAGACATCAGAGAATCCTAAAAGTTTACGTTAAGTGCTTTGGCAACCACAGAGCTGATCTCCTTTAGCTTCACTAAATGCACCACATGTGAATTACCAATACAGATTCCATGCACCCTGTACTTTGCACCTTATTCAGCAACTGGTGTACTGTACTGTACTGGCACAAGGTGCAAGTATAAAGGAGTGTGGGCTGCAAGTTTTAAACAGCATCTGAATGGGTGCAATGTCACATTTGTAAAGAAAAAAAAGCAGAAGATACAGAAAAATATGTGGAGGCTGAAATGACTGAACTCTGGGCAAAGATAAGAGATCTGAACTCTGAGAAAAC